>NW_020271717.1:655431-939620 GCF_003268045.1 Sipha flava | reverse complement strand
ACACACACACACACACACACACACACACACACACACACACACACACAAATACACAAGTGCACTATCTAATGGGTCGAATATCCCGTCAATTTGCCGTTTCTGCTGCTGCCACTAACTCTCTGAACGCGTGCATGGCAGATATATATCGGTGAGCGTATATTATACACGAAAATTTATCCTATAAGTCACACACGAATTAACGTGAGTCGTTTTATTTTGTATAGTAAAACACAAGTAACACAGGTAACTCCTCCCGTTCGCAACTTTAACTTTCATCGAAACGCTCGACGTATAACGATTGCTTAACTTCAGATTCAAATTCACATCATATTATAATAATTATCCGGTATTTTTAACAACGTAATTTTTTCGTAAAAAGTGAAAGACTGCTCGGATCTAGGAGACTTGATGCCCGTGAATAATAAAAATGTTCCCTTACGTAGATGGAATTACGGGGCATGTTCATGAATTTTTATATTTTTCATAAACTTAAAAGCGCCTTTACACTAACAGCATCTGGGACAAACACACAAATGGCCAACCCTCTAGATTTGGCACTGACTTTATCCTATGTTTTTAGCGTGTATTATTTATTATTATTATTATTTAACGTGCATAAATCGTTGTTTTTTTTTTTACCGACGAAAAATTTTTCGATTTTGTTTTAACCATCGATAACCAATATAGGTACTTGTTTATAATAGTACGTGCGTTTTTCATTTTATTTCACGGAATTTTGGTTTTTTTTCGAGAGCATTAAAACCGGCCAACAGTGAGTTATTATGGTCGGCGACGTGGTAAATGAAAACGAAAAACCTCCGTTGTTCTCTCCGGTGAGAAATCACGGGGTTTCAATCATTGTCGTCGTCGTGTACGTGTATCTGTATATATATATATATATATATACGTAAGACTTTCTGTCCATTCGTCCGGAGTATGCTGTGTATACGTGTACGACGTAGCGATGGTGGGCGACGAGGATCCACAGGTGCCTAGGTGTATGTACCGAGACTGCGGCGAGTTGCCGAGTCCACGGACGAGCGCAGAGTCGCGACGCGAAAAAAAAAAATAAAAATAGTAATAACGTCGATATTGCGCGTACGGTTTTACTTCTCTTTCCTCCTCTTCTTCTTCTTTTTTTTTTTTGTTAAAACGATCCTACGACGTCGTCGTCGTAGTTGGAGTCGCGGTCATTCGGTGCATACCTATATGCGCAGACGGTTCGTACCAATACGTACCTGTATACCATTCAATTGTAAATATAAACACATAGATTTACCCGTACACCGGCGTGTTTGTGTGTATACGTGCGCGAGCCGGGGCGTGCACGGTCACGCCGATACGGCACTCAACAAATTTCCCGGACAGGTGCTTATTAGGACGTCGTAATATGATGAGAAACCACCGCCGCCGCCGCCGTCCGGGGGCACTGCCCACCGCTATTAATTAAAGTCCACGTGCCCCCAACGCGCGCCCCGTGGCCGGCGGACAACGCGCGTGCGACTTAAGGAAGAAAAAAAAAAAAAAAATTTGAAAAATAAAGAAAAAAAACACAACCGCCTCGTCCGAGGAACGCGTTTTTTATTTCTATCAATTTTCTCGTATCCGTCCCTTCCCTCTCCAGCTCTCAATGCGTATTACATTCTCGATCACCTCTGCCCGTACGTTATCTGTTCGTCTGCATCACACGAAACACCATATCGCGCCCAGTCGAGGTCTCCTCCTCTTATTCGATATTATAATACGCCGTACGTGCACATGCGCATATCTATTTACGTACAATTATGACCGCAGCGCTTCGTACGTGATTACATTATTTTTATTCGAAAAAAAGAGGCAGCACAGCTCTCGCGTTCCGATGGACTACGCGACGGTTTTTTTTTTTTTTATAAATATAAAGATCGGTTTGAGAGAGGAAAAAAACGGCAAACACCCACGCACGCACGCACCATGACTACAAGACCGTCTTGTAGTCTAGGCAGTCGCACGCGAATCACAACAGTGAAATAATAATATATTACACGTCTCGGTGTTATACAGATCACGAACTACTTCTGACCGCTGCTGCTTTCGCGTGCGTTTAATAAGGAGGTTCGGAACGCGATACGGACAACGTTTTCTATAGATTTCATCAGCTACACATAATATAATATAGTTCTCGGCGCGTATATGTAACGTGTATGTACGTAGATGTACTCATTGTAAATGTTTGAATAAATACGACACGTTCGTATCGCGTACACCGTAAGACTGCGACGAAAACAAACGTAAGATTATATTATACTGAAAACATGCGATTATTTTTCCGCGTCAACACGTGCAGACAGCTGACGTATGCGCATTACACCACCGCGGTGGGATATTATAGCATGCTTGACGTGATTATTCCCATGGCGTTTTTCGACGCGTCTTCTTTTTGATCTTCGAGGAGAATGAGTTATCGCATTATTATCACTATAATCATCATCATTACCGTGTGGATTCAATCGCATGTAATATAAGGACTTTTGCGATCCCCGCTGCGGGCGACGACAACGAAAAACGGGAGTATAAAATTTTTCCTACCCCCTCACTCTAGAACGATTACATACACTTATGTTTAAATGAAATGAACACGCAACGATTTGGTTCGTCCCATGTAGTGACTTAAAATTCCAACCAGTTTGCGTGAAGCCGGGTTCACACTATACGTCGTGTCGTGTAGAATAATTGTTTAACAGGCTGAATCACGTGCTCACACGTTTAAGTACATCGTACGGTGGGCATACGGAATATGTCACACGTTATCCCAAATTAATCATGCCCTTCTAAGGAGTTGAATTCATCAAACTGTTGATTGTGTGGTTAGTGATTTTAATGGTTTCCACGATAAAATAATTATACATATATTATATATAAAGAAAATATTTTATAACCGCAAGATTCGGCGGGTAGTTAACAAAAACACGTTCGTGGTAACGTATTTCACATACGTATATGCCGCATTTAAAAAAATACACGGCACGGTGCTGTGTGAACACGACTTAACGGTTTGATTATGCGTTTCCTACACACGAGTGCAGTACACACACACACACACACACACACACACATCACCCATCGGTCGAGTCGTGTATACGATGTATCGCGTACACTTTTGATTGATGACCGTCAGAAAGTAGTGTACATGCCGAGGAAAACGATGACGATAACCGAAGATGACGACAAAGTGTAGCAGATGAAAAGGAGCGAGAAAAGGACGACACATGCGTGGCTTTGTGTAGGTACATGTAACTTATAATGTGTACATGGGGAGAGGGATAGGAGCCCGCGGGCTAAAACCTGGTGCTAATGAGAAAAAGATTAGAGACAATTATTATAATAATACTATACGGCATTCGAGTCGCCCGCGTATGTGTGTTGTCCACTGCTTTATCCGCTATTCGCCAGACCGCGTACCGTTGTATGCACTCATTTTCGCGTGTCGCAGTCCTCGGGTCAGCGTGAAAAGAGCCCGACGAACATTTGCGGTCGTGGTTGTCGTCGTGTTCAGCGGACCGTACTGACCTAAACGTCCCTTTCATTTTTTTCTTCCGCCACCCCCTTTGTGTCCGGAAAATGCAAATTTAAAAGCAGCACAGTCGTTGGTATTTATACTGTTCGTTTAGGATTCAACCAGCTGCTACCGATGGCGAAAGAGAAAACTACTGAATGAGAGAGAGTCAGAGAGGGGAACATTTTTCACGTAATTAACTGCACATAGCACATTAAATGTTCTATGTGTATCTTTATACTCTAGTCGCAAGCTTCCACGGTTTGTAGAATTTCAAGTCTAGACTGGAAAGTTTTTCCAGTGCAACATGCGAATAAGTCAATAACAGTTTTTAGTATTATTACAAAAATACAGCGCTAAATTTAACGGGTCTCATGTTATTTGTCTGAATACTGCCGAGCATAATATAAAAAGTTGTGGTGAATTGTTCTGTCGTATTCGCTATATACACGATTATAATAAGCTGCATTACACGTTGTATCATTTTAGGTTATAAGTTTTTTTTTTAAAACCTAGTTTTTACCGACACGTATTTAATTAAATAACGTATTTTTACATTATTTTTGTATTAATTCAAGTTAAAAGTTATCGTACGACTAATAATATATCCTTTAATAATGTATTATTTGGATCAATTATATTATAACAATCCGTCGAAAAATGTAATTCACGAGTCAACGATAACATATTATTACTTATTATGAATGCCGTATATACCTTCATATTAATCTTCGTAAATTTGTGTGTGTGTGTGTGTGTGTGTGTGTGTGTGTGTGTGTGTGTGTGTGTGTGTTTATGAGGGCGGAGAGAGAAAATGTTGGACGCGACGATATGGAGCACAGATTAACGTTATCTACCGCTGCTATTTTATTTTATTTTTCCTTGAAAATATCTAATTTAGATATTTTTTAAACATGTTGGAATTATTTTTTTATTATAAAATTGGCCGAGTGCAATAACAGCATTATCCGTGCCATTGTATATGTTAGGATATTAGTTATAATAATGAATGAACGATAAATTACATATTGTTGTCTTCAATTTCGTTTTTTATTTTCGAATTTCGCTAAAAGTAATTTAATAAACGTACACTGGAGCACGTTAGATTATTATATACTCGAATAAATGTGGGTACTATGTTTTATTTATGTTTTTCGCGTTTATTGAAAGCAAATATTATATATTATAATGTATGTTTTTTTCTTTAAATAATATTTAATAATAATATTTACGTTCCGTTGAACATTATAATAAGATAAAAAAAAATCGATATTAATAATAATAAATAGTCGGTAAAATATTGAGAAATCCAAAAAGAGCGAACTAGAAAAATTACTGAGACGTATGATTACCTACCAAAACTCTTTTATCCACTGATAGCGACGATGTTGACGACATGCGTTTCTCTTTTGTTAGCACAAGATCGTATATATATATAAGGATAGAGGGGAAAAAGTAATATTACCCTTCAATTGCTGACCTGTCTACCGGAAGCTAACGTACGGTTTTCGTACGTGGTTGGAAAATATTCCACGCGTTAGTGTTTCCGGCATCGTCCGGCGGAAACGATGCATCCCCGTTGCGCAAAGTAGTTACTATAAACACACATATGTGAAAAATTGAAAATATAATGTACGAGTATTTATTTTCGAGTGCGAACGCTTATTGCACCGAAGAGGGACTTTGAAATCGTTATAGTGTATTCTACTGGAGGAATGAAAAATTATTAGAATAAAGAAATTTTATATCCAATACAATTTCCACATGTATTTAGTTGAGCAGCATAATCAAATGTGATCCTCAAAAATTAAAAGCGTTTAAAATTAAAAATATACTTAATAATTTCTTTTGCTGTACGGTAAATTTACGGTAGCATACGCATACAAGAGATTATGAGCAAAAAAATCAAAAGTTTCAAATGAAACAATGTTGGAAATTATTATTTTAATAATAAATATAAATTTTGAATTGCAATGTGTGGTCTCGTCCTGTTAAGATGATATGTGATAACACAATATCATATGTTCGAAGGATGGAATTTTAAATGTGTTATGGCTTTCGAAATTACAATTAATACAATTAATCGTTTATTAAGTATATACTTTTCTTACAATCCGTCAAAACGTGTTGTATGTTTTTCCCTTTTTTATAGTTGGGATTTGAACTGGATAAAAAGCCACTTTGATAGTAATCTTTAATTATTTACATTTGACTGAACAATTTTGATATTTTCTTCCCATCAAACCTTTAGAATTCATTCGTGACTCATAATTCATACAACTCACTGTGCTATACCTATATACACTGCTCCAATTGTAATTTATTTTTGAGTATACCTATGTTGTTTAAATTTATTACACCAGCTTCTATTATTTTTCAGCTACATTATTTTATTAATTTTTTCTAGATATTTTGAATCGAAATTTAATTACCCGTTCAGTTTACCGTTTGTTTATTGATTATAATAATTTATCATTTCTAATGATAGTTTAATTACTTTCTGTGTACTTTTTCTTTTTATTATTATTCATGTATATTTAAATACACCTGGTGACACTTCGATTGTTTTCACATTTTCATGAAACGTGCGTATATATATATATATATATATAGGTTTAAAATGAAAAACGAAAGCCAATCGGAACTTGAGAAATTGTATAGAATATATTTTTCGATGCGTTCCGTTTTTTCACGACAAATCGTTCGAGGTACTGACTGCAAAATTCTAGAACGAAAAGCGTTCGGATTCGAGTAAAAATTAAATTAAAAAGGGGCTATACTCCCTCCCGTATCTTTTCATTCCTCGTATCCGCCCCAGGTTTCACGTGCGGGTATGGGAACTAGTTGTTTCCCGGCTAACATCGACCGTGGCACTGGTTCGGTGTACATACGAGGTATAAGCACGGTTGAGCAACGTGGTCGCATAGCGCACGTCACTCCGATAAAATCTTCTTATTTTCTTGACAGTTTTATCGACAAGCAGTGCATCGAGTCTCAAGAGCAAACACTGTCGCGGACACACCACATGCATGAAAAGAAGATGAAAAATAAAAACACTGACGTGGTGTAAGAAATATGAGATGACGGGGATAAAGTAGAAAAATCGTTGTCGTCGTGTGTTCCGCGAAACGAAATATAATTATTTTGATTTTTCCGATACGCTCGTACTGTACCCGTATTATACCGAGACAATCGCATGTCGAGCCCGTTCCCCGCAGGGGAGCAGGACATCCCACCGATGTGATCAAGTCTTCGCGCTATCAATCTTGCGGTCACGTCGCCGCGTCGACAATGGACGTGCAAGGGTTGGTGGGAGCGAGTGGCGCTTTTTCGGTGACAGATACTCCTCGCGGGATCGAAGATTTTTTTTTCATCGGCATAATATTGTTATGGTAACATTATTGCACAACGCCGCCGCTGATCATTTTTTACTCGGCTTATGAATCTTATTTCTCATCCTACCCACCCACGTGCGTGCCGTTCAAATCCGTCGTCGGCAGCGCGATATAATAATAATTTCACGGGTCAGGTATTACGTATAGATTCTGTTCGGGACGTTGGCGGACGGTTAGGAGGAAGAAGCGGTGATGCAAGTCGTCGCAGTGCATTTGTGCGTGGATATATACATATATATATGTATATATGTATGTATTATGCACAGGTACACGTCACGGCAGCGGCGGACATGAAAACAAAAATAATAATACAAAAAATAATCGCCGATTCACTGCCGGTAAATAGACGCTCCGATGACGTTATGAATCTATGGTGCGTGTTCTCCTATGCGTCGTCGCCGGTACAGTTTTTCGTTCGGTGGTGGTTATCTTATACGTTATTACAATAATATTATTATACAGTACAGCCGTCTTTGGATGCACAAAATCACGACCGCGAGCTTCATCGCCATTATTCGTTTGGCCCCGCGCGTACGATATTATAATAATAGATATAATAATATATGCGCTCACGCGGGTCTACGAACGGTTGTAATGGTACTATCGTCTGTTATTACACAGCGCGGTTCGCACTTCATATACTTACACATAATATTTTATCACAACAAACGAGTGCACAACAATATTCTCGTTTTGTTACTTTAAATTTGTTAGCGACCGCAGCGATCCGTCTGCAGCAACCGGGTACAATAACGAATTAACGTACTCAAATGTACAAGCCGTGCGTTGTCGCCCGGACGATTAGTCAACGCGACTTGGTCGATGAACAGTATGACCCCGGACACGTCTCTTGCACGGGATATATTTTTTATTTTTCTCTATCCGTCGTACATCACATTTCGTTTTTTATGAAATCCCATCGAAGGTAGTATCCCTCTCACCTCTTTCTTCCTCCGACGCCGATAACGAGGTTTTAAACGATATGTAGTTCATATTTTTTTTTTACCTCTATAATAATATTACATTATCTATCTATATATAATATATAAAAATGGATGTTGTTATACTTAAGATTAATAGACTCAAAAACTACTGAACCGAGTATTAGGCGGTTATTCGCAAAATGATGTTACCCGGAGAAGGTATAAAGCCAATGAAATCCTTCGATAACCTCACGACCACTTAAAAAAAAAAACTGGTCTATAGATAGGTATTGTCGTATACGCCGACCAAATCGTACGTATAAACACAAAAATATAATTTTTATTTAAGTAACAATTAAAATAATACAAATGTTTCCTATAGTGATCAAGCCACATGACCTCCTTTATTGGTTAGTCTTCGGTCTTATATATATTTAACTTAACCTAATAATACATATTATTGCTTTTACACTAATTTGAACATAGTACAAGTTGTTTGAAATTTATCTTTTTGTACACTAAAATGTTATAATAACCTTTTTTTCTATTGCGACATGAATATACGTTTATTTTAGTTTGTTTAATATTTCTTTCGACCTGAATCATGAATTTGAATTGACTAATACTACAGTATTTTTGAGGTGGATGAGGAACATTGATAAAAATTCACTGTTATTAATTATTATTACAGTTATTTTGTTAGCAAGTCTCAAATTCTGTCAGATTGTATTTCTTTATGAAATCAAATAACGTAGGACGATGTTAAATGAAATCTATAATTTTTCACATTTTTCTACAATGAATTATATATTCTCAATTACATATAAAAATATCATCCATTTTTATATCAACAGAAGTAAATAAATATAAACAAGTATAAATTATAATATGTAATGGAATCTAGCAAAGCAAAACATTGTCGGATCAGCTATTATATTATATACATATTTGATTGGTTGACATTATCAACAGATATCATTGCATGTAATAGATCACGTGTCATCCACTTGCGATTTACCATTATTTTAATGTAATTTCATATAGATAAGCAAAATATTATATTCGATTTCTATATGTGGCTACGTGCGCGAATACACACACACACGTACTCACACACACACACACACACACACACGTACTCACACATTTCCGTAGTACCTATTGTTGAAAACTCGTGCGTAACGCGGATAGATTATATTGTTCGATGGTCAGGACGACAGATATAATCACTTAATTATCGAAAAACCATCCTTTTCTCGTAGGAGAAGCACCCATAACGCCTTGTTTCGTACCATGCACAATCGTTTCATTAATCATAAAACCTATTTTAATTTCAAACAATCGAACGAAATCCAAGCGTATCGAATGCGTCCAACAATCTACTGTAACGGTAACGCGCATAGTCGTCTTTTAAAACGGATATACACACTGAACATAATTTCTAATAATATATATACGGTTTTAAACATTATTTTATGCCACGGTAAGGTCCATAATTTTTTATAATATACATTCAATGTAGTACAATCATATCATATATACATATATATATATATATATATATATATAAATATACGGGCTGTTGTGACAGGCATATGGGGATGGATGACAATTCACATTTTTTCCTTCCTTTCCGTGTGATAAGTCGAAGAGAAAGAAGAAAAGCATTAGTAACAAAACAGGACGCTGCTGCGAATACCCGGTAAACGATATGAAACGTTGATGAAAGAGTGTCAGTGAACGCGCCGCCGCTGTCGCTGGTCTTGTTGTAGGTAGCCTTGTCAAAACCGTGGCTCGGGTCATTTATAAAACTGATTATACGGCCATTATACTTTATGATATTTCGGTTGCTCTCGTGGGAGGGTATACCGGCAGTGGCAGTGATGTGACAATGTACAGTAGTTGTGAGAGCGAGAGAAAAAAAGAGCACCGAAATTGAAAAAAATCACATTTGAAAAAAAATCTAACCCGACAATAGTAATAATAATAATAATAATAATAATAATAAATCGGCAACGACGAGGGGAAAAAAACGGAAAATAGAATAATGGCGCTTGTCAATAATACATAATATACACACAGACGCACATAATATTACGTAGGTATATAATGTAGTAGAGTTTAAAAAAATAAACGAAAAGAAAAGAAAAAAAAAAGGAAAAGAAAAAGAACACGGTATTTAACTGCACAATGAACCGGGCCGGGTGGTGGGTTGGCCCCATATTTGTCAAATTGAATTGGGCGCGGTTGACAATAATACCGGAGTAAGTAACACTCGCACGCACGTACGTACATAACCTATAGAGAAGTACGCGGCGAACATGTATACATTCTAAAGAGAGAGAGAAAGAGAGAAAATATGATATCTACAAATAATTCCGCGGAGAATCGAGTTCTCTGTGCTGTTTACATGTCGTTGTCGTTCGTCGTTTTCGGGGGAGATTGCATTGTTTCTTAATCTCGGATCGAGACAAATGGGCGATTTCGTTCCGGTTAAATGGGTCGGTTGAAGGAAAATCGCGCGCGACGATCTAACACACAAAATACATCGTACATTACCAATAGTACATTTATATGTGCGTATATATTATAAAACGGCGTAGTACAAAGAGAGAATCCAGTGCACAATGCCCTACGCATATATATGTATAAGTACATGTATACCTGCCGTACAGTTATATGGAAATATCAGCAGAACGATTGTTCCACTCGATCTATACACATGTATACCTACGTAAAGTATGTATATATATATATATATATGTATATGAACGTATAGATTTATATATTTTTCCCCGCTTCGTATCATTTTTGTCTCATTTTTGTTAACATCCACGTGCGCCAGACGTTAAAAGAAAAAAAAAACCTTCGGAAACATCAAGAGGACGTGACAGGATCTGCAGCGGGCAGGACACACGGGGTGAAAGTTGGTTTTCCGAATATGTTAATACACGTGTGTGCGCTCGCGGAGCAGGAAGAAATGATAAAAACGATTGAAAATTGGCGATGGGTGTCGTACGGTTTTCAACACCGTCTCCGACATCGTTAAGTGCACGTACACGAATCCGTAGCAATACCGTTAGGGCCATTTTTTTACATTAATCCGAAGGAAATCAACAAGGCGTAATTTCGACGGTAATATTCTTCTTTGCGTATCCCAAACATATAACCTTGCGCAATGATGGGTATATTACCTGAACACGGTACGATGTACGTCGTCTAAAAATGCAATCACGTTTGACGGTTTTATAAACGAAACGTGTTCCACGGCACACTTGTGCCATGTAACATTTTACACGATGAGCGTAAGGCACCGGTGGTTTTTTAGTTTTTCGTTATCACCAATCGATTTGATATCGCACAACTGTATGGTTAATTTAAATGTTATTGCGTCGTGTCAAAGACATTTGCCACCGAATTCGGAATAAAAAGGATCTTCAGGATTTGTGTACATCCTAAAATATTTTAGTGCAGTTAGTTGCACTTTAGTTGATAAAAAATAAATGGTCAAACGTGTTGCAACAGTCATTTTGATAGTGCTCGCGACGAGCATACACGGCACGTATAAAACGCGTCCACCGTTGAAACCGAATTTCAATATGGTTGACGCACGTAATAACGACATTTCACCGACAATACAACCCCAAAGCGCACTCGCAAGCCTTTAAGGTTCGTTATAGTTTTCTATTCGTTATACAGCTCACCACTGTTATACATACATGTTTGCACGTATCACCGTTATCACCGCCACTATTTTTTCCCCCTTGTTTTTTTCTCGTCCGAGTGCTTCACGCGAACGCCACCGCCGGCGTTTCCTTAAAAATTCATTACGCCGTTCCGCGAACGCGTGTGTGTCGGACGGATCATAAGGGTCATTCGGTCAAAGAAAATATACAAATACGACGAGTGCACGTGTACGCCGTCCGGAGCATGTGGTGTGGGGGTCGTTAATGACCACCACCACCACCACCACCACCCGCCGTACGTGTCCGGTTCTGACAGCTTTTCACCAAAGTACAAGACGGATTTTCTTATTACACGCGCGCCACGTATTTATTTCACCGCCGTAACGGCTGTCCGCACACACGTACGCGTATAGACAGGTATACATTATATATTATCCACGCACGCACGCACACACACACACACACACACACACACACACACGTATATATATTGAAAATAAATGAACGCGCGCAAGATTTTTAGCGTGAGCCGTCATCGTAAAACTCACCGCGGACGTGCTTCCTCCAAACGTTCACCGACGGAAAAATCGTTACGTTTAATTTCCTAATGCGCGCGCGGTCCGGTGCACGCGCTTTTTCCGCGTCACCAAACCCGCGTTCGGCGCGGGTGCGTTTTATTTAAGACGAACAATAATGCGTCGTATCGCGCTGGTCGGAACATAACTTCGACGGTCGCATACGTATTTATTACGTTGTTAACGCGTATTACCAAGGGCGTATTTTAGGGGTGGAGGGGCGAAGGATGCGATCGTCGGTAGGGCAGGGCCCTGAATCCATATTTAAGCAATCGATCATGCGAGTATGTGAGATACAACACATTACAAATTTTTTTTATGTGGATCATTTTATAACGAAATCAAATTACGTGTGGCTGTGAATACTGAATTGGGCTTTTTGTCGAGTCCATACTTAGTGAAAAATCGAATAAAACACTAGTGTAACTTTCAAAACACAGACAGGCGTTAAAAAAGGATTACACAAAAGTCGATTATAAGTGGATCCAACATTATATTAAAAGAAAACCACAAATATTAAGGATTTACCCGATTTATATATTATTATTAAAATCTGACTTGTAAACTTTGATCCTGAATTAAAAAAAAATTTGAGTCGCCCACCTTCCCCTAGAAGTAAGTCTAAATACGCCCCTGGTATTTATAAGTACACTTTATAAAAGTGTGACGGTGTACGCGACTGCGCGATCGCGAAATGTTCAATTTCATCGTGGCGCGGTACATAAATTGTGCGCGTGAAATCATTTTCACGCAAATCTAGAGACAGATTACGAGAGAGAGAGAGAGAGAAAAACACTCGGATAAAATCCCATTCGCTTCACGTGCGTATACATTATTTTACTTTAACAAGGGGGACATATTTTCACGTGAGCTTTATTACGATTCTTGAATTTTAACGGTGTTTTTTTTTTTTTTCAAGCGGTTATTTTCGCAATATCTGTACAAACGTATATTACACTCGCACACACACACACACACATAATACCACTTTGAATTCGCCGTGTACGTCTTAACGCGGTAGCAGTACGATGATAAATGAAAATAACGACGCATATGACAGTTTCCGCGCGCGCCAAAAGCATGCGTATAGGTACGAGCGTCGCGGTCGGTCAGCGAAAGTGTAGACGTTTCTCTTTTATTCGCCACCCCCTTAAATATCCACTGTCGCAACGTGCGTCCTTGATCAACAGACCGTCACCACCGGTATGGTCGAACGGTAAAAGTTGTTGAGTTATTTTTCCATCGTGTGAGCAAAGATGAGTATATGTACGCGTGCGATCTCGGCTATTCTGTCCAAGTACCGTTCTCTATTGTACACGCGTGTAGCAGCGGGTAGGTGACTATTCTTTTACACACAAAACTACTTAATTCACCGACGTACAGTGCACTACACTGTATACGTTGTGCTACGCGCACCCTCGACGGCGGCAGGACATTTTCCACCACCATTCGCTTTTTTCCCCTTTCTTCTTAGAAGAGTTTTTTTTTTCCTCGCGCGCTCACACACACACACGCGCGCGCGTCTCGTCGTCGATCGCGTGCTAAAGAGCGGTGTTTTTTTTTTATTTTTTCCTATAGCAGCACTCAAAAGTTTTTTTTTTTTTCAATTTTCCGAACACGAACCTGTTATGTTCTACGCGAGTTCCTTACCTCAGCCATTCGTTCACTCCCCGTGACCGTCCACCTAGTCCGGACCGTCCGCGAACTGCAACGCGCACAACAACGACCGCTGGTTCGTCATGCATGAGATCGGTTTACGCGCGCGAACAACTGGAACGCAGATGCAACGTCGCATAATTCCAGATCGTTGTAAACCGACGCGGTTCACTGTGAACAGTATATTTATAAACGCGTACACATAGGGGGTGGTGACGGAAACACGCAACGCCGTGAAACAAGACGTGTACACACAGATTAAATCTCTAATTAATAGCAACGCCGGGTCGACACACGCGTTCGTATAAACGTACTGTTTTCGATACGTTTTAACATGCAGTCCTTTTGCAAGTGATTTTTTAAATTTTTTTCAAACCGTCGATGACGCGGGGCGGGGGGGGGCACTCGCGTACGCACGTACATGTTCGAGGTTTTCGTTACACGTGCGTGCCAAGTGCCCGTACCAAAAGGTCTTTAGGTCATTTGTCGTGTCGAATGTCACACGTCACATAGCGTTCGATCGCTGCGCGGAGAACATATATTAGACGCCACCACGCGAGCAATACTTCGTTAATTATACGTTGGACCGACAACCGCGCCGAGTGTTATGATAACAAGATTATAATGTTATCCGTGCGCGCTGTGGTGGTGATGGACATGGGTAGTGTGTGCAACATTAATATTGTGTTCGTTAATCCGATTTGATTAAAAGGACCGATTTATTACAATATTGTTGTAATTATACGTAAAAAGCATGATGACGACGGATTACCTAATCGTATGACATTTTAAGCTACCTAAATTATAATATATTTCACCGGCGTACATAGAAAGGTCTCCGTACGGAGCGGTTACCACGCACTAGTGTTCGATGTAAAAAGCGCGTGCTTGTTCTTCGCGGCCGCGTAATAATATTACGATTTCGCCATTTATCGTTTTATTTTATTTTTACTTATGTTTCCGATAAAACTCTACGCTCGTAAAAACTGTTGTTACCAACACTCGTGTACATACATTGTAACTGTTCGGTAATAGGAACGTCATTTTCCAGCCATTACAATTTGCTGCGCACATTCTCCCGGACGACAGTTCAAACACGCGTGCACAACTACTGCTGCTGCTGCTGCTGCTGCTGCTGCTGCAGTCTCCGCCTTGTATACGTATCATTATAGACACACATCCGAGACGAATCGTTACGGTATTCTGTACGCTGCCTGTTTAGTGCGAGGAGTGTTTGTCCGCAGTGCAATGTGATAAGATTATTAGAGAAGGGAAAAAAAACCGTGAGACGTGACAATTATCGTGGACGTATTATCTGTAGGTATCATTATCAATACGGTTTGTCGCGCAGCAGAGCAAACGCGAAGGGGAATCGGAGCCGCGACAATAAATCCGAGTTTTAACGAAGCGTTATAATGTATATAATATGTTACATATTATTATTATCATCATCATCGTTATTGTTGTTGCTGTACGCGACGGACGGACGGAACACCCACCGAGCCAATCGGTCCAGTCGCGGCTGTTGCGGTCACGGTATTTTTATATACACGTGTATTATACTCAATAAGTGGACGGCGGCCGAAAGTATTTCAACAATGACATCCGTAAACGAACCGATTATTATTTCGATTATTACTGCTCGGCGATAGGTGTGCTAGTAGACATGTAATAATAATACATAATATGTAAGCGCAGCAACAACACGCACTGTGTGACGTCTCGCAGTATACACACCGGCGCGCGCGATACACAGTTTGATTGATTTCTCGTCGTAGATATTATTATTATTATTGTACGGAATAATATATCATTATAAATATATAATACGTTGTTCGGTGTAACTCACACTCTTTCGCGTCCATCGTTATTGGACGTACACTCCGCTGTTGCTATTGTGCGCGTGTGTGGGAGACAATAAATTGATTTGCAATTATATTGCGCTACTTGTACACACGGAATTTTATAGCACATCGAAGATATTCTTGAAGGTCTTTTTCCCTACCCGATTTATGCCTAATCGTATATAAAACATTGTAAATTTTATCTCGACTGTTCCAGAGACACCCTGAATTCGTGCACAACATTGTTAAGAAATTTGCACGGGAAAATTGAAAAGGCTTTACTACTTGAACACGTGGCTACCCTGTATCCTCCCCGTATGTCTCGTGTTGGCTAAATAGGTGTTTAATATTTAATTTTTGTTTTACACACCCCGTCCACGCCCGCTGCAGAGGTGCTGGTTTTATTGCGTCGACCGCACGTGTGTATGTTTGATTGGACGAGCGCGTGTAATTCCACTGTAACGGCTGTGGCACGCGGTCACCGCATATGTTGTTCTCATAATCATAAATACATACATACATATATATATATACCATACTATATTATGGTTTATGCTATCCGATTTCACGTTTTAGCACGTATCTGCGACGTAAAATAATAATTGTTTCCTGAACATTTTTCGAAACAACGAAACACTTGTGTAAGATGACCGTGTTTTATATATTTAAAATGTTTGTACAGAGCATTTTTTAGAGCATAGGGGATCCCAGGGCTTAATGCACACCGTCGGCCTTTAAATACATAAAATATGGTACACATATTTTTTTTAACACATCAGTTATTATTATTTGCTATTAAAAAATCTTAAGGAAAACATTTTTAACTATAATATTTTGTAAATATAATATAATTTTTGTGAATTTAGGGTAGTTCAAATTCCGAAGGCCCCGATCCAAGCCTTTTGAATTTTCTTATAGAATTTCGAATACACGAGTAAGTTATAATGGTTAGATTTCAATTCAATTTATTGGAAAATGATTTTTAACTGTAATTGTATTCAAAAACTGCATGCTTAGTTCCAAAAAAAAAAAAAAAAAAAAAATAGTGCTGAAACTACTAGCAGCCATCAATGTATAAACGCCAACTGCCTAAGAAGTCAATATATCTATATATAAATAATAAAATTTTTGTGCGGCTAAAAAAAAAAAATCATGAAAAATATTTAATAAGAATAATGTGAGGTGTGTAGTGTCAATACGGTATTATCTTTGTACATCCTAGTCAGTGGATGTCGGTGGTCAATCGAAGTCCTATCGGTTTAAGCTCGATTTTTCTACATTTAATCGTAACGCTTATAAAATTCACGTTCCTATTTCCGTTGACCATGAACGTAATAAATACGTGCGCATTTAAACAACCGTATTAATGGCCATGCGGTGTGTGCACCTTGTCCGAGCACGTGAAATCACCGCACTGACATAATATTTTGTAACAACAGGGTCACCGCCACGCTCTGCCCTGACGCCGAGTCGAACTTTACCCGACCGCGACAACGATATTGGTTTTCCGATACGTCTGTTTTGATATTCGAACATTTTGATACCTGCTGGTACGTTATGGTAATCAGCTGCACGTTATTTCGGTTTCCTACTCGCAGATATAGCACCGGTGCGAAATATATTACCTCCGTACCCCTCGGCGCGACGTGCTGCACGTGCGTTAACGATTATCGGCGAGGAAATACGATGCATATTTTTTTTTTTCTTCTTTCCAACAGTAGTAACACTGAAAACGGTTCGTATCTGCTGAACTCCCCTGCGCGCGTAGTGTTACCGTACGTGAAATTCATCTAAAATTTCACTTTATCTAAACCGTACGGAAGGGATACACGACAATTTATATATCTTAGACGATGATCGGCCCCCGGGCCGTTGTTCGCCGGCGATCGTTACACTGTTAGTGGCGACCGACAGTAATACCTGCTGCACGATGTTACTCGAAACCGTAGTCCGCTGCCCGTGCGAAAACGACATACGTTGTCGTACCGCAACACTGCACCGTTCACGTAATAATATAATATAATAGAATTCAATTGTCGTCCCGTCCGTGGTGTTTTCATTCGTTTGACCGACTCACCCCCATCCTCGGGCACCACCGCCCGCGCGCTGCGGCCGTTATGCCGAACGTCGTACGATTACAATGCGTACAATACGGGCGGGTGAAAAATTTAAATTTATTAAATCCTACTGACAGATTTAACAATTGTTATTGTCCGTTTAATGATATAGTAATATAATCGGATGTGCGCCATTCGCGTGCGGTTGCCGTGGTGTACTGCGGTTGCATAACGCGGTGCATGAAAGTGTACGCGAATATAATTTGAACGCTAACCGCTGCGCACCGTCACCGTCGGTAGACCACGTCACAAGTTAGATATCGTTATAGTATCGTCTGCCGGTGTAATCCTCGTTATAAACTATACATAAATTATGCACACGCGCAATAACGTATAGTATTTAAATGCACCACCTACGTATACATTTCGTGAAAGTATAAATACGAATCGGATGTGGTCGCGTACATGTGCACATAGAAAATGACGAATGCTATTGTTTGCGTTGTGTTATCGTTGCCGATGCGTATTTTTTTTTTTTTTCGCCCAAAATATACCTCCGTTATGATACGATATTGTGTTTTACGAACATACGTAATACGTACGTACGCGTACATCTGACAACGTTATTTGTTATTTTTGAATCAATTTTTTTTACACATCTTTATTCGCACCGACGGCGACGTGCACATAATAAAATATTACATTAGATCGCGCGCGCCTTCATTACATACGTGTACCTATTAACAATTATTATTCTCCAGTCGATCGCCAACGCGTCCGTTACATATTGTGTTTTAAAGCTTTTCAATCATGGTATAATTGCATTTCACGACTAACGGTCGCGTAATGAATGAACGGACGAATTTTTTTAACTGTTTATTCGTTTCAGTTACCCCCCCCGGTTATTTTTCCAAAGGTTTCCGTGCGTAAAACGCATGTTTAAAATTTACACGTCCAACAAGTACATTTATTTATTTATCGTTTACTGGCTACATAATACACGCCTAGAACTATTCGAATAAGGTTCACGGCAACCCCGACCGTGATTCAAATGTTCGCCGTTATATACCTAGTATGACACGCGTACGTTTCGAACAGTGCGTATTATCGTCTAAATAGGTCGTGCGATTCGCGTGAAAAGGCGTTTGGCGACAGGCCGGCAGAATGTGCTTCCTCGACAAAATGAGAGAGAAAGAGAAATTATTCGTTAATTAATTTTCTCGTTGTCCATTCGATATTGTATACAATAATAATAGCATTAAATTCGTCGTACCACGACACCAAAAACAGGGATCATTCTCATCAACCTCATTTCCTCGCGCAGTCGGAATGAAAATATGTTGAGTGAAAAGAGTGCGTACAACACAGCTTATTTTAGAGCTGTTTATTATTATTATATAAATATATATATATTTCCCGCCGTTATTTCATTTCATTTTTCATTTTGACACACAGGAAAAGAGCGTCGTCGTTTTTCTCCAGAAAAGAAAAGAAAGAAAAAATAAGAAAAAGAAGAAGAAGAAGAACAGCATACGCATCCATTTAATAATAATAATAATAATAATACTTTGCGGAGTCAGTTAATTACATTTCATTGTGGCGCGCAAGGGAATCCGTCACGAGTTAAATGCATTAACATATTATTTTTCTTTTCTTTACCAGAATCGCTATATAGGTACGAGTACGAAATGAATTTGGCTTACGTGTATACTGTAAATATAATAATATGTATATATCTACTTTTCGCTACCACGGTCGATCTTCGCGCGTGTCACCGCGCTGCAGTGATAAAAAAGCAGATGTAAAAAAAAAAAAAAAGAAACACTTGTTAATTTCATTTAAATATCAACTACTATTAGCGACTGTGCGTACGCACGCGTGTTGTTATCGTTGTTTAATATATATTTTTTTCCCCCGAAAACTTCGCTCTAGAACAATAATAACACCAACGTAAATAATTAAAATGTCACTACCTTCCAACGTGAAAGCGCCGGGCATTGATTGCCGACAACGTTTTTCCGAGCGTGTTTCGTTTTAATAAATCATTTGCATTTTTACCTAACTTTTATAGGTCTCCGAACGGTGTATCTACGGCGTTTTCGATGTATATACAAGCAGCAGCAGCACGTTATGAAATGCTAATGAAAAAAAAAAATCACTCATGCAAATCCTGAATTTATAATTTAGAATGGAAAAGCACATGTCTAATCGATGACCGGGCGCAAAACATGTGTACACTTGATTCTTTTACGAAAATTCAAAGTGAACGACCATTTTTTACATCATTCAATAGAAAATCATCATTAATTCCTTTTTTTTTATGTGATATTTTTATTTTATTTCAGTTTTATTATTTGAAATATAACTAGGAAAAAATATTGAATTGACGTTTGAACGTAATAAAATAACAATAAAAAAAAACCCTTTAATAAAAAATAAAAAAAAAGGCAATAAAAACATGGTAAATGAGTAAAATATGTCTAGTTAAGGTTACGAATAAATATAAAAAGAAAAGTAGTCATTTCGATATTTGTAATAGTATAATATAACATTTACACTTTAATATAGATTGTAATAATAATGGGTACCTTCATATTTATACACTCGAAACCCCGCAAAAGCCATTTGGCGAAAAATACGTTAAAAGTTGAAGTTTACGAGGAAAAAAATGTGATAATAATGCAAAACATCATTCTCATAAATGGGATTACCAATTTTAGTATATATTTTATCGTTCATAAAAAACCAATTATTGCGTTTTAGACGCTGAAGACGGGAGCGGCGGCGTATAAGTTAGTACATTTACAGCGGCTGTTAACAGCGTACACAGCGACGACGATGCCGGCAATTGATTTTATAAGCCCCATGAGAAAGTTCAACACGTGAATGTTAATTGTAAAATTAAGTATTGAGAAAGCCAAGAGCTTATCAAGTGTTGTTGGTTAAGCCCATTAATATTTATGAATAATATGCATAAACACAATTGCACCACACGAGACGGTCCCAATGTACTTATGGCCCTTTACAATAATTGTCGGCTAAAAATTCATAATTAATTTTCATTCGTTCGCGATAAAATTCGTCGCCGAAAACGAACGGGTTCACGTGTATAAAGTAAGCGTCATACATATTTCAATAACGCGACATCTTCAATGGATTTTAAGTGACACTTATTTTTTTTGTGGATTTCGCGTTGGTAGTGATTTCCTTATTTTCGGTCTCTTGATTTCAATGGAATTTAATGTATGGTAACAATCTCGCGTTATGATATCATATATATTATAATCCTCTTGCTTATGCATGTCCATGTTGCGATTATGAAGAATTCCGTAAATATATAGAAGATAAACATTAATTTGACAGAATAGTTATGCTCGAATTGTTATTCGAACACTCTTCAAAGTCGTCAGTTAGTCGGTATCCGAACCGTTAAATGTCTTAATATTGCACAATGCTCCCTCCAGGTATACAGAAGTAAAATTAAACGTAATAAATGTTTCGGAAAAATATTTCGAACAACTACACCGAAATTCAATATCGTGGTTGTCGTTTTTGGAAATTCGAATTCGATTTGAAAACTGTAGAAATTCGAAAGTTGAAATCCACGACTTCTGGTCCACACGATTAGTATACCTACCACCCAATATCTGTATACGAAAAACGCGCTCGGAGGAAATACCGTACTGAAGCACAGTAGTGCGAGTCGGCCGGGTCTGTAAATAGGTTTTTGTTAGCTCAAGGGGACCAATATTATTTTTCGAACGACACACCCGGTGGTCACGTCGATGTACAGTGCCATTACGGTAGGCGGAAGCGGACGCTCGTGCCATTCAACTGCAATCGTGCCGGCAATAAGTCAATTACGGTGGTTGTTTGTTTCCATAATTCTCGTTGTAGGCGACGTACGCGATATCGCACGTGCAGCCTATAAGTAGTAATAGCGTTACGAAAGGATTCGGCGGTCGACAAATGAGATTTTGCCGACGACACCCTCGTCGGTTCCGTTTATTTTTTTTTTTTTTTTATCTTCTCGTCTCCTCCACGCCGTCGCGCGATAACTCGATTTTAATACAATTCCCGTACGCGCCCTTTTGTCCGCAAAATCACTAGACAATCGCGCGCGACCCCTTGTGCACGCGCGCGCGCTCGAATCACTGTTGGACGACGAGATACTGTTACACGGACCGCGGCGGCGGCTCCCCTGCGGCAGTTAATCGAACCGCGGCGCGCGCGTTCGCACGGCTCTGTTTAGCCGGCGAAAAACCAATCGACGACCGTAATGAAATGCCCCGCGCAATATCGCGTCCCGGCGGAGGGTGCGACTTTAACAAGCATCGCGTACTGCTCCGGGGAGCTAATACGCGTCAAGTGTAATCGAAAACAAAAACAACAGTGAAACGGTCGCGACGGCGTTTCGTTATCGCGAGCGAGGCTTCCAAAAGTCTCGGCACCACGCCTCCGGTAAACTTAAGCCGCCTTATCCGGTACGCGTACGAGTATTTATGTCACACGCGTCCGCGGGACCGAGGGATCGTCGGGTGCGCGATACGTTCAAACCGTCCCAATCGCAGTCTCGTCGCGGTCGTTACAAACGGTTTCTGCGCTGTGCCTACTCGAAAGCCGCGGGGTTTGACGAATTAACGTCGAGCGTTGAACAATCGAACTCCAACCGTTCGCCATTCGCATTGTCCAGTCCATTGTCGTTCTATTTTTCTCTTTCTTTCACTGTTGTTCGATTAACTTTTTTTTTTCCTTTCCGTCCATTCAGTTTAACGTTACACGACCGGAGAGTGTGCTGTGTACACACACAATATACGAATCGAAAACGTATTTGTATCGTATTTAAAGGGTACAAACGCTTTCGACCAACATCACGTCGAACAAACATGGGTGGACTACATCCGTGTACACGTTTGCTCGGCGAACGCCGCGTGCAGATATTGCAAAGGGGTACGAGTACTTAATAGGTTGACGCGGAGAGCAATCGCGCGACCAATGAGACGTGATGGGGGCCGGGTTTTTTATCGCCCAATTGGACATCCCTCGTGATTAGAACTGGTTCCTGGTAGTGCGTGGCCTGAATTTCAATAGGCCATTGTTCGTCAAAGGAATTGTGCAATGTGCTCTACTCTCCACGTGCACACGGATTTTCATTTCGGGGTTTTTTCCTTTCCATTCTTTTAAAAAAAAAAAAAATTAAAAAAAAACGCTCTCCTTTCACCGCAGTACATTATTATATTGTTGTTCAGCAATGGCGCATTAAAACAAACCCTATTTTTCTTCGATTGTGCCCCAGGTTGTCGTCGCGTCTTCTTCTACGTGTCACCGCCACCCCGTTGTCGTCGCCCCCGACAACCAGTCCCGATCGACAACCACGCACCGCTGTCAACCTTCCGACGTAACATAATGGAAATATTTCGTCCATTTTATTCTCATGCTCGACTATATAATATTATTGTAATAACTCGAGAACACTGCGGGGACGTTTCCGTCTCTTTCACGGAACAATTATCATCACACACACGCGCTCGCGCGCGTGAAAATAATATTATACCAATCGTGGTCGATGTGGATCGTTCAGTTCCCACGAAAACCTAAACGTTTAATTCGGCATCCGCCCGGCGGTGGTCGTGGTCTTTATTTTTTACGTTTTTTTTTTTTTTTCGTTTCCCTATCGCTCGGGGAAGAAAAGCTGCTTTTGTGCGAGCATGTACACACACCGAATGTGTAATGACGACAACGTGTACCGAAACGCACCGACCATTGAACGCGTCCTTTTCAAATAAACTTTCGAGCCTTTTGTATTAAATGCGTGCGCTTGCAGATGACACGTTTTCAGGTTTGCCGAGATATACGAATTACTTTTCCCTTCGCGGTGGCCACGTTTCACGGTATTGTCTCGGCGGTGCCACCCACGCCCACTCATATCTGTGTCATTTCAGTGTATACATATATTATACTGCACTGTGCTGAAATGCGCACGTATAGTGTGCGACCGAGAAGGTAAAATAATAAATAAAAAAAAAAAAACTTATAATATTTTTACCTACTAGTAGTCGTCGTCGTCGTCATTGTTATAGTATTATGATATAGTCACACGGGTGTATTGTACAGGATTTCGCGTGTTGCGCGCGCGCTTACCAGTATGTGTACGCCGTCAGTTCCCAGTGAAATGTATGCAAATCGCTAACATTTAATGCGAGTTTCGTTGTAGACGAACGACGAGACATAAAAAATATAATGTCTTTTGTATTATTTTATACATAAAATACACGCTACTAACAGCAGCTCCCAGAAAAATACCGGAATATGAAGGTAAACATTTACTCGTGTAGATAAAACCGATAAGTTACTCAGTGTATAATACGCGCCAGTACATAAACATCTGAAACATGTTCAAAAATGCAGGTAATAACAATTTTTACTTCTTTTCGTTTTTGCCTTTCGGTTTTCATCGTATATATTAGTACCGGGAAAATATTCAGATTAAACACGTAACTAAATACAATACACCTCTGCCACAAATTATGATGAATAACATCATCACAAATATTCATAGATATATTTTGGGATTAAGTTATATCGCATAATAAATGTCATGTTGAAAAAAAAACGTTTTACGATCGAAGACTGTGCTAATGATATCGTTTTTGAACTTTGTTTGCTCGCACGCCGAAAGCTTATTATTATTATTATTATTATTATTATTATTACCATTCAAACGTCAGAAAATGAAATGAAAGTCATTATAATCTCACCAAGTCTTTTCATTCAACGATCAATATCAGCTGGTTTATATAAAATCGAGTTTAGTTGATATTTAGATGGCATCGAGTCGATCAGGATTCTATATTATACGTAGGACTATATTATATATAGGATTTATATGCATTTACATGTTTTATCTTTAAGTCTAAATTAATTGGTTGTCAATATGTCCACTATTTGGCTTATTGTCGATTAATAAGAACCATTTTTATTTTTTTGTTTTTTTTTTTTTTTTTTTTTGGCATACTTTGAATATAATGCATATAATTGCATATTTATAGATTTTTGAGAATCTTGTTAATTTCGTTAATTTTTAAACTTAAATTTTCAATTTCTTATAATATTATTAATTGTAAATGGTATTTATTTAATGAACGCTTATTTTTCGAATCATCGTAAATATACTACATATCTAATCTTATATTTGTCAAAAGACCGTTATAATTATCCCCACATTATTTAACGACGTACTTATTAGAGGTCTGCAGGTGCCAAAAATGTTAGTAATGGCCTGATCCAGATTTTCTGCCGAAATTTTAAGGGCCTGGCTCATGCAGTTAGTGCCGTCGTTAGCAAACAGGAAACTTAGGCCATTTTCTAGGGCCTTACACTTAAAATAAATTCGGGGCCCACGATTTGTCAAGTTTGAATAGTTAAATATATTTAGATGTAAAAAAATTATACTGATTTTGCCTAAGGCCTCACAAAAGCTTGCGACGGTACATCATGCAAGTATCTAGTACTTATATTATGAAACAGTACAGAAGTATATGATTCAATTAGTGCGACTTATAAACTGTATTATTTTAAGCTAATATTTAATGTATGATAAATTTTACAACTAGGTAAATGTATTATATAATTGCTGTCCAGCTTTAATGTATATAACTACATATTGAACAACGAAATTATTATTATAATTTAATTATTGCCGAATAAGGGTTTTTTTTTTTTTTTGTAAATCATGACATGGTTAGTATTTCTAGTTCTAAATCAAGGGAATACATATTACTATGTTATAACTCTGTGTCACACATAATGTACAGAAGTATAACCTCGAGGTTCTACAGAAAAGAAGACGCCGACCGGATGACAGTACATTCACGAGCGAGTATAAAGTAGATGGAATCGTCGTCATATTATACGATAGAATGTGCAATTCAGAAACGATTTCGACTAGAAACGATTTGTTTATTTTATTTTCCTTTATTTAACTGCTGGCTGCATGCTGCTATATCCACAGTGGGAGTATCAATATAACGTCGTTTCGTCTTCGTTCAATCTGAAATCAATATTTGGGTGGACTATGTCGCGAGATATCTATTCCGATATACACTGAATAAACATCGTGTTCCAAGGAAACGATTTTTGGCGAGAACCAAATCCGAAAACTCACTATTAAACGCAGCACACGATAAATCATAATATGCGTATTACCTATACATGCACTGATACACGTGTAATACATTTTATGAAAATACCTCGTGGTCTATCAAATATTGTACGTAACAACTGATATCTCTGGGAAATATTTAAATTTGAAAAAATATCCAGTGCAGTAACAAAAAAAAAAAAAAAAAAATACATTGTATTATTAATTATTCAAAAATTATTATTATTCGATGAATGTATAGCGCTGTTATTATTTTTCTAATTAATAACGAAAAAATTATTCTAAGGTGAGGGAAAATAAATATCAATATAATATATACGATTCGGATGATAAATGCGATTTAAATTATTTATTAATGAACTATAATGTCGTGTTAACCATCGAAACGGGAACGGAATTGTAAAAAACGAATGACGACATTTAGAATACTGATTTTAAACGATACGTCGAGTACACATAGCATGCAGGGGCGTATTTTAGTGGGGGCCCACTAAAGGCGTATCGCCTTCCCCCTAAATCCGTATCGATCATATGTGAGATACACATTTCAAATTTTTTTAATGTGGATCATTTTATAACGATACTTAGTGTCCATACCAGGGCAGCAAAACGTTTTTATACCGTTATAACTTATAAGTATAACGTTAAATTATTCAAAAAGCCATTGAAATCGATAACAGATAACGAAACAGAAACGAAAAAACGATTAAAATTAATTAATATCGAATAACATAACAGAAAACGATTAACGATTGAAACATAAAAGAAATTGCCATGGAAAAATATTTATAACTATCAGTAAAATAGGTTTGGAACATGATATTATTTTTGTAAAATTGACTTAAATTACTAGGTAATCTAAATAAAATATATATATAAAAATATGTTTATAACAGCAATACATTTATCAACTAATAATATATAAATAAGCATTACCAATTATAATTTATAAATATGCTTTCTGAAAATACATCAGATATTGTCGGCGCGGAACCCGTATGGCCTGCCTCATCAAAAATAATTTCGGTGAACACCGATGAAACATTAGTTACACCATACACAAGTTATTTTATTAAATTGACAATAAATACATATTTTACGTGGTATGTACATTTTATTGTAGTTATACAACAAATATGATTGCTTTATTTATAAGTTATGGATTATGAGAATTACAAATAAAAAATATCGTTTAAGGCAGGGGTGTATTGGTACGTATACGCGGGTATACGGCGTATTCACATCAGCAGATTTTGATGAAAAATATTATTTTATGGGTATACGTTTCTAAAATAACTCGAAAACAAAAAAAACTTATAATAATTTAATAGTTCATTGGAAAAAATGTTTGTGAACCATGAAATTGATTGAAATATTTAGCTGTTGAAGATTACAGCGTACGCTGTGTTTAATGTATTTTGTTAACTGTAGTGAATAATATTGAATAAAATAGTATGGAGTGTGGACATTCAGCCCATGATTCTTAAATCTGCATCATGCAATTTATAACGCGCTGCAAATGTATATCTTTTTATATTTTATAGTCTTAATAGAAGTTATAAATATGTAGTTACAAAGGATTAATTAAATTTTTTTTAACGTATCGAGAGAAAACAGTTGTCGAGTGAAGCAAGAAAATTTATTTTAGGATTAATATCCATATTTTTTTAGTACGTATACCCACAAATATATTATCCAATACATCACTGGTTAAAGATAATATATATATATATATTATAATATTAAAAATATGTTATGTTATTTTACATAGTATTTATTAATTGCTAAATAATACATTTGAAAACGTTTAAATTTGTATAATGTTTAAATTTTTAAATTGAATAACGTTTAAATGTCCCAAAACGGTAAACAATATATATTATTTTGATTTAAGCCCTGGTCCATATTTAGTAAAAAATCAAATAAAACACAAACGAAACTTTCAAAACACAGACAGGTGTTAAAAAAGAACTACACGAAAATTCATTCTAAGTGGATCCGGGATTTGATTAAAAATAAAAATAAAAATACCACAAATATTAAATTTTACTTTAAAATATTGAGCCTGAATCAAAGAAAAAATTTGAATCACCCCTCCCTAGAAATAAGTCTGAATGCACCACTGATAGCATGTATTCATAATCTAGACTTTCATTTGAATAACGATGATAATTAATATTGCATACATTAAATCGATTATTCGACTTCATCGAATCGAATATGCGTATGCGTGCACGGGCGTATGCAGACCGTAATTATCTATTAAAAAAAAAAATCACATATATTAAAAACCGAAAAATCTTTCGCAATAATCGACCACAATATGCATGTAATGTCTAACGCGCGGACAGCAACTCTTGATTTGTCACATAAGCCGATTTATACGTTTTTTTTTTTTTTTAATAAATACGATGTAGCAGTACAACCGATTGTATCGCAAACGATTTCCACGCGAACGCGTAGGACGTATAACACAAGCGTTAGTAGACTATCGGTGTCTAACGAGAGACGATCCTTCGTATAACATTATGCGTGTAATTATACATATATCGGCTTGGATCGCGTGAATAATAATCATCGTAGTGTTACGCGCGTGAAAATCTCCAGTTACGATTTCAAGGCTCTTTTTTTCGAACCCGACTACCGTGAAAAACGATACGAAAAACAGTACGGCGATGATACCGCACGTGTTGTACAACGATTAAGAAACCACCGCAGACGCGATGACACTCTCATCATAATATTGTTACGAAACCGTTACCGTGAGCGGCTAAAACATTTCAATTCTTATTCAGACGTTTGCGAATTAAAAATAAATAAATAATTACAAATAGATGAAGTATGTCTGAAAATAGACGTTTAAAATTTTTAAAACCGTAAACGGGCAAAAACTGTAAGGGACAAAATTACGCGCACCGCATCGCTATGACCTACGCTACGCGTGAAATGAATTATTGTTTCAAGATTTACTGGAAAAAAAAAAAAAAAAAAAAGGGTATGCAAATGCTAAAACTTTCGAGCCCGTCTCGTAACGATAATACAAACAATAATGATATACGGCCCGCAGCAGAAATCATCGCGAGGACTATCGCCAACAGCGCATATATATCGTCGTGGTAATACAATACCGCGCAAGTACACAAAACCGTATAATAAGTTTTTACCGTTTCGTGTGTACATATATATATATATATATATACGGATACGTATAGTGGGTGAAATATGCGTATATTATTGTAATTGTACCGCGGCCGTTGATGATGATATATACGCGCACTGGAACGACCGGCGTGTCACCGCACGTAATATTATACGTACCGGCTATTATTACTATTATTGTTATTTATATGCTCGATGTTCGGTCGGCGGTTAGTGCAGTAACACAATACACCGGTGCAGACGTCGCGAGTGTAGTAGAAAATGTATAACGTCATATACATCCGAACGGGACAGATGTGTGCAGTTGAATTGACATTGTTATTATTATTATTATTATTATTCCGTGGTACGTAATTGTATGTTGCGCGTTCCGCAGAAATCGTCCTCGCCCGGTGTAACGCGTTCAGTCAATCGTCGCACAGATTGTTGATGCCCGGCGCTCGGACCGCGGACAATACAATATTGATAACGATAATCATCTCGAAAGTAATGTTAATAATATTCCGTTGGGCAGGACGCGCGTTAACCGAGCACAGCCGCGGCGGCGGGACACGAAGGGCACAAGCGAGGAAGGAGCGAGAGAAAAAAAAAAGGACGTAACCTGCAACGCGATAACAATCATCAACCCGATGTTTATTCGCACGATTAGACTCGTCATCCCCGCCGTCATCCCTCGTTGTTATTACAATACACGCATTCGATTATTTCGTTGTGCACACCGCTTAACTACCGGGGTACATGTATAAATGTATATTATTCCTTTTTTTTTTCCTTTTTGGCATGGTGTCTGATTTCGTCCCGATGTTACTCGTAGTTGTTCGTGTGTGTTTACGCGCGCGCGTGTACACTGACAGCGTTCCAAAACGAATTGAATTCCTCTTGGGTCGCGCACACGACGACGACAACAACGATCGCCACCGGGTCCCTTTTGTCGGAGGACAGCCGAGAGGAGCGGGAACAAGATGGGAAAAAAATAGAAAATAATCTTCTGACCGCCGAACCACACACGATATCGCATGACGGTACGATAGGATCTCGATAAATTGAAAGTCCAAAGGGGAAGATAATTAATTCGATATCTCGCATTCCGACGACGGGCTGTCGGACGCGAGTAAACCGAGCTGCATAAGAAATGCCCAGACGAATTTTTAGATTATGCGGAGCAAAACTTTTACGATGCGGTATTTTTCCCTCTACCCGTGGTCAAACATTATTCCAGTAGTAAAGCTGCACCGAAAGTCTCCTCGTTGTGTACGTGTGATTAGAAGAACGGACACATATGCGTTGGTACACTCGTACATTAAAACTGTAAACGCATACGTATTATTTTTCTGCAAACATTTTTTCGTTACGAATCAAATGAATTTCCACTGGGAAGTACGTGGAGGTTTGTTCGTTTGTTCGTTTCTACAAAAAAGAAAAAAACGTATTTTCTGATCCAGCGAGCGATTTCATTTGTTCTACGGTATTTCTTCAAAATACGTACGGCAAAGCAAACTCAGTGGTCTTTCACAAAGCGACGGGCAAACAACTGTTTTCCATTCCACGTGCTATCTCGACAGTTCGGTACATTCTGTTATACTGTTTTATTCGTTTAAACGGCTTGCCATTCAAAAGCACACTTCAGCACTGTTTACCTTTTGTGCCAAATCTATGTTTCAGGTGAATAATGCAAATCAGAGACCCTTTAAAAAACTTTTTTTCTAAAAATAACTTATTTTTGGTTTATATGAATCACTTTAAAATTTTGGTTAGTAAATTAACTATTAAAATTTGTTAGATTTGAAATACATTAAATAAATATAAAAAAAGAACCCAAAAAAACCAAATAAAAACGAATCATACAATTTTAATTTTATATTGTGGTTTTAGAGTCCTTTTAGAGCTCGTGGAACTCGATGCTTTGCAACCCTGTTAAATCCAGTAGTGTGTTTGCGTTTACAAACAAGATCGGATAACGCATTATGCCTAGAAACTTAGGTTTCTATTCGTCCATTTCATCTCGCTGACGATTCGGGTCGCGTTTCAACTTACTGCTCCGAGAAATTACACTACAGCGTTTGAACATAGTATTCTGTACGGCGTGTACGTAACGTGCGGTCAATACGTCGTCATCCGGTTCGTTGAAGAGCACATCATTGGACATCACTAGGCTTAGCTCCTCCAAATATTTTCATAGTTCTCCCAGATTAAAAATAATGAATCTCAGAATCTTGTGTTTGAGATTGAAAAAAAATAATTTAATTATCTATGTCTGCACTCTCAATACATGAAATAATTATTAAGTTTGACAGTTCTTGTTATTCGGTGTACTTAGGAATATCCAAAATCAAAATTTGATTCTTAAAACCGCGCTATTTCGTCTTCTTACCAAAATTTGAACTCAACCTGTAGCAGTGAGAATCGACACGTGCTATGTGTACCTACGTAAATTACTAGATAGGGGTGCTGGATTGCGTCCTCTTGGACACGTTTTGTTCACATACAGCTCCATCTCAGAAAAAGTAAGCTATACTTATGCCCATATGATGATTACTCGCCGTCGGATCGCGCGCAGAATCGCTGCGATTGTATTTTGTTACGGTGCGCACGCGCATGACATCGCGACCGGCATCCCAGATTATTATTAACACATCGCACGGCCCGCCACCACAAATCATCGTAATAATAATATATTATAATACCGTCGGGTAGTCGTTCGTCGTTCGTCGTCGTTTCCCAGCGGACTTCTGGTTTCTAATTGGGACCAGATGCGCTACATGGTTCACTGTTACAGATATTTATGGACACGAGCACATAAATTAACGATGAATTTTATTATTTTTTTTTTCTAATTTCTTAACGACCCCGGCACTCTGGGATTAGAATCATGTTCTGGCTAGATTATAATAATAATAATAATAATAATAGTGTAACAAGTGTATTACAACAGAACGCTGGTAGCACGAAAAGCACCCGGGACACCAGTAGTTAATCGAAAAGTTTGTATACGCTCGCGGCCGAACCGTTAGCCGTCGTCTTCGTCTTCGCCATGTCGTCGCGGTGGCGGCTGTAATCCCTCGAGGTGTGCATCGTGTAAATATTCATTTCGCATATTTTCAAATCGTTTGTTTTATATCACATAATATATATATATATATATATACATACAGCCACGGTTTAGCAACTATTGTGCTGCTGTATTAAACTTTTCAACTTTATGTACGATTTCAAAGTATACATTATTATTACTTCGCCGGAGTTTTACGATTAATTATACCGCAGGTAACCGCGCGTTAGGTTACACTGTACAGCGTGACGCGTACCTTTTATACTGTACGCCAGGTCGGGTTATAGATTTACCCGAAGCCGATCCCGAAACAATGGTATAATCGTTTTCGTCCCGATCGGTCGCACGGATTTCAGCCGATCGACGTACATTGACGGCCTGTTGCAGTACATTGTTTTCGTGAAAAAAAAAAACGCTGACACGGGCAACGGTCGGTTATCGCACAACAATCGCCTACGCACAAACCGGTCGTACCGTAGGATTTCATATCACGCGCCGTGGAGTCGGCGATCTTTTTGAACGTAAATATCGATGTCGTGTGTTCGCGCGGAGAAAACGGAATTGAATAACGCGGATCAATAACATCTCCGACACAACGCCGTCGCGAAACAATTTTTGTTGTGTGCGCGTGCATCCGTATCCGCTTATCAGCGTCGGTCATGAACGGATCTCACGGGCACAATGATTTCTTTACGAGCCCTCGCAAATCTAATGGTTATTCGAAAACATTAATAATAATTATGACACGCATGAGATTTGAACGAAATATTTTATTCCTCCGTTAGGCGACCACATAATTTTCTAATAATCTTTTCATCGTTAGAATCATATTAAATGTACATTTTTATTGTTTGTTATTATCTAGCTCATATCGCCTTTTGGCTACGCGTGCCGCCATTTCGGTAAGACATCCCGTGGCTTCCGAACGGACCAGATCGTCACTGCCGCTTGCGTGGCCGTAGAAAAAGTGGTGCCTATTGCCCAGGGCGCGATTCCTGGGAGGGCGCAAAATAAAACACTTGCATTTTATGTCACAAATTGCTGAGGTCAGTTTCGTACGTTTTATTTACAAAAACTTCAACGTCCTTTATTGTAATCGAAGCAATCGTTGAGAACAGAATAAAATAATATTTTTTAAATTCAAAACACTCGACGGCGCGTTTCGATGGTTCGCAATATTTGGTCAACACCGTACCGGTCGTTTCTGACCCGTTTTGAATAGCTGCAGATGATCCGCGAACGTCAGTCGATGTGAGGTACTCGGTAAAAACCGGCAAAGGTTTTGTGTTCTTTTCGTCCGTTTTTCGCCTGTTTCGCGCGTGCCTCGTGTACGTACACACCGCGCCAAGTCGAGCGCAGTACAACCGATTTCCGCGTCCCGTGCGACAAGAAGTGGAATGTTATTCACGGATGGCGATTGTAAATCGCGTCAGCTCCGTGACGACGTCGCGCAATTACAACGCGTTTACGTGCGCGCACTGGTCGTACGATTGCGTTTGCTCGACGGCACGTACACGCGCTGTGAATGCGGCGCTGCATGCCCGACGAACGGTTCATTGGACACGATTCGTGGGCGAGATGCAGTCGGCGAAATTAACTTTATTCAAATAAACGATCGCGCGCACGCGCCACGAGTGTGCCGCGAGTCGCGTGTGTGTTCCAATCAATCGCCTCAGCGTCGAGGGCCGCGCGTCCTGTACACATGTAATACACACGTTGTATGTATATTTATACATACGTTTCGCGCGCAATAATAAATTCCCTCTGACAACAATTAGATTAGACCAGCATCCCTTAACCTCCTCGGCGGCCCATCCTACCGTTAGACCCGCTGTTAAGTCGTTCACGACAATAATAATAGCTGTTCACGCACACGCACACACACTCTCGTATTATAATATATATTATCGTTTCTTTAACTTTCACGCGCACGCCAACGGAAAAGGGCCCATGTAGGGGGAACGATTCGGGTGGGCTCGAAATAAATCTTATCCAAAATCGTTGGGTTTCTTATTTTTTTTTTTTTTACTCTCGCGCGTCGTTTACATTTGCATTCGTCTCCTGCTTTCACCCTACTCAAAATACACATATACACTTCGTTCGAACACGAAACCGCCACCCATCGTGTACATACATATATATATATATATATATATATATACGCACGTATGTGTGCGTAGCTGTAACAGTATAGGGTGTGTTACAGTTGTGTGAACAATAAAAACTATAAAAAAAACCGATATAATAGGGTGCCCCACTCTCATCCCTTCACTCTCTGGCCACATAGAAAACGTGAGCGGTGTATGACGAATAGCGTGACTAAATGGATTGGATCGGTAACGTTAGACACATCCGACGAGATTACTTTATTAATCGCTCGTGTACAATAATAATAATAACAATATTTTTATTGCTCTACGCGCGTGTTTTCTCGTTGTCGACGCCACAGCGATTCTTCCTGCTCTGACATATCCTTATTATGTATATCAAGGATGGGCCGTATCCGGCCCGCATACCATTTTGATCTGGCCAGCGTTACCGTTTAAAGACGCGTATTACTCCAAAGCTTAAAAACAAAAGAGACTCGATCAAATGTTGAGAAACCTTTGCGCGTTTACTCGTAAAATTCTATATTTAACATTGTACATTATCCGCAGAATTTTGATATTAATTCTTATCTGGCATCAAACTCATTTATATTTATATTATCAAATTTATGAATATAACATAATTCACAGCTAATGCTCCTATGAATTATAACCCAGCGCAATCGGATCCGTTGTGTACATAATGTATATAATCCGTATACGCAGTGTAGTCTGGATACAGTTTCAGATTCTGTTTTTTAGCGCGCTAGATCCAAGAAATAAGAAGTGGCCTTCTTGCATCTTATTGTTGTCCATCCGTGATGTACAATGTCATCAGGAAGGCAGCGGATGATAGCATGTAGTATATTTATATAGTAATATAATATACATGCAATATTTGTTTTTATCACACACGTCACGCGTGATACAGCTGTCGCAAGACGGGTTCGCCGAACACATAATTATAATAATATTGTTATTACGTGTAATATATACAGGAACGCTGAAGATATGTTTTTAATACCACGAGAGTGTAAAATACCGTTATCTAATACACAAAGTTTTGACTTCATCTTCTCTTCCTCCTTCGTTTTCGTCTTTATCCTCATTTGTGCCTGTTTTCTCCGCTATGATATCTAGTACGAATTTGACAGCCTTGTCACGGATCGTTTGAACAAGGCCGTAGCCAGGGGAGTTTTAGGGTTCAGTCCCTCCCTTTAAATGTTGTCTTAAAATATATTGGAATTTATATTATTACGATAGCGCCCGTATTAGGATTATACAAGCAAGTGCGCTCACCCGCGGTACATGGTTTTAAGGAAAATACGAAATCTTTGACTATAATTATTATTATTGTTACTAAAAACGGCAGTTGTTAGGTATATTGTTATTTATTACGATTTAACGAGACGTTACGAATCGGATAGTACCGTCGTGTACAGTAGGTAGTGGTCGGTCGCGCGCAGATGACCATCAGCAACCGGCTGACCAATAACGCCCCGTTTCTCTTTATTGAATATTATTAAAAAAGTAAACAGCCTCAGCTCGTCAGCGTTAATTAAATTTAATGAACGGAGAATTCGGACGCGCGCATACAGCAATCGGTTTCGTCGCGTACGTACACGTGGGATGCGGGCCACCGTCTGGGAGACAACGACCACCGGTGGACTACTACGACCGCATCGTGTTTATTAGATGTTTTTTTTTTCTTTTTTCCTTTAAACGTTCGACTGATGTTAATAATATTATAATTTAGCAGCGACTCCCCTTCTCCCTAATCCGATCTCTTGAACCCCGAGACGCTGCACGGACGTAATCATTATCGATTATTACTATTATCTTTTTCATCGTGTACACGAAGAGAAGAACGTACGCGATCGTTGTAGAACATAAAATATTATACACGAGCGCGCTGTACATAAATGTACAAAACCACTCGACACGAGATTTACGACGACAGTTTTAATAGACCGGAAGGACGGGATATTATAATACACGCGCGCGCCCGCGCTCCGCATGCGTGCATACAGGAGGGAGGGGAGACATGTAGTCTCCGACCGCGTCAAGTCGAGGACAACGTTTTTTCGTTCGATCGCACCGCTGAATCAAGAAAATTTGGCTTATACGTTTTGGAAAAATTGGTTTTCAGATTTTCCGGTGTGTTTTTCCATGCATCGTATAATCTAAAACGTGCGATATCCAACGCACGCCAGCCACTACCGCGTTCTAATTTCACGACGACCTATCAAACGTTAATCGCATATTATTCGCACATCGTTTTGTCGTTGAATCTGTTGAAATCAGGACGACACGTTCGAAAGTCATAAAAAATCCATTTGGCGGCAAAGCGTATGGTTACTCCGGCAACACGTGCACCGCGTGAAGTATACCTGTATGTAACCCCGTGGTCCAGCCGATAGAGAACAAGGTGTGCTTCGTAACGATGATGACTGTAACGAGTTTTCAAAATTTTTGCACGGCGGTGGTTTTAATTTTACGTCCTACACTCTTTGAAACGTACTTCGTTTAATTTTATGCGATACGAGGTCTGACAGTTAAGTTATGAGACCGGGGCGATAAAAATTCTATATTTAAACATTAGTCAACAACAACACGATCTACTTCAAAGCAGTTCCCTTCTGCACTAACACAGCAACTCCAGCGATTTTCCCATGCTTTGAAACAGTATTGGAAATTTTTCTTCCGCGGTCTTCCGCCATCGACATTCGTTATTGACAACAATCGACAGCAAGTTTTTGCTCTCCCGAGCATTTTTGTGACGAACGTATACCGAGAGATAAATAACGATCGCACGTAGATGAAAAAAGCCTGTACAGATAGAGGAAGGATAAACTTTATCGGGTAAAAATTTGAATTCTATAGTGTTACAACCAGTACGAGAAATATTTTAGTCTGACTGCTTAATTTTCAGACTTCATATTTATTACGCGTTGCGATAAAACGCAAGAGTTCTGTCTCGAAATCTGACCGCTTGGTCGACCGCTTTTCATCCATTTTTTTTCCTCCCGTTATTACTATTATTACATTTTACGTGCACGCTGAAGGATCGCGGTATTTCCTGCCGCTCCTTTTACACCCGCCCGCCCGCCCCCTCTCAAACATTTTCGACCACCGCATCTCATTCTTTACATATTATACATGTATACTTCTCGTCTGTATTTTTTTTTTAATTTCAAGTCTTCTCGAGTGTGTACGTATATATATATATACATATGTACCAAACGTTCATAAAATAATTGGACCGCGTGCGCACATCAGCTACCCTATACCAACACATACCGAATGCGGGTACGGGTCGAGTGGACCGCTGGTACATTTATCTACACATTACGTAGTGGTAGTGGCAGGGACGGGGTGTTTGGTCGGAAAAATAATGAGCCGACACGAGAAAGTACAGATGTGTAGTGTGTAATCGTGACGACATGTATTCTCAAATTTTCATAAAACCGCGAGAGTGGCATACATCACCACCGCCATTGCCGCCGTCAAAAATCGTGTATTTCATTTAATTTTTTTTTTCCATTTCATTAGTATAACACTTTTAGGACCATTCGGCGACGGACGTTATACACTGTACGATATATGTCAAAATGTAATCCGACGGACTGGACGTCCGGCGGCGAGTTATCACCGCGGAGGCGGGGGTGGACGTAGTATGAGGAGTGATAAGTTCGCCGCGGAAAAAAACGATAAGAACCGAACGCGATAAATCAGTCGTTAATAGTATTAAAGTTTTGATGTTCGCTCGTTCGCTGTACACTATACACACTAGTCCGACGGCAGTGTATCTACCCTCTTCGCCGTTCTCTCAACTCGTATGTGTATGCGTGCGTGTGTATGTGTGTGTGTGTGTGTGTGTGTGTGTGTGTGTTTGTGTGTGAACGCGATCTACGGTCATTTGTCAAGTTTCATTTCGGACCGGTGGTGGTAGCGGCGGCAGCGTATATTTTTCTTCTGCTGTCTCTCGCCCTACATCAAAAACTTAAAACCGATCATTATCTTATGTACATATACGAAATTGGTTCCGGTCCCCGTATACGTACAAATATATGTGTGTATTTGTTCGGCTACACATTGTTGTATACTGTCTGAGTGGGTGTGTGTTATACGTGCGTGTGTGTGAGAAAGCGCACGAGCGCTCATAAAAGGGAATGGATGCGACGGGCCTTAAACAGCTTCCGTCCGGGGTCGGAGAAGAACGCGGACTAACCCTCCGCAGGCCACGCGCGTCCACACAAATTGGATGCTTAAAAGCTAAAAGTACGTCGTTCATTAGCCAATAGATTATATTGCTGCAGTGGGCGCCGCCTCGGGGAACAATCCAAGTCACTCAATATTACGTATACATTATTTATACGTCGTTGCGCGTGATATTATTATTATATCACTCGACGTCATGGTATATAACAATGATAAAAAAAAAAAAATTAAAAAAATGTAATTTATAATTATATGCCGGGGAAGAGAAATTAATTATATAAAAAAAAAAAAACAACCCGGTCATGGTTAAATCTGTACACACACGTGGTGTAATAAAAAGAGTTGACAAATCGCATTACTAGACTGGCAATGCATAACAAAAATCATGGATCGCACTACCACGGCTATGAATGATTGAAATTTTAAGTATAGTGTTAAACAGTTGAAAAAATACGAATGTTATATGCAATTAAATGAGCTCCTCTTGTTCGTTTTATCGACACGCTTATTACTAAAATACTATGCGAATGAGATAAAATAGGATTAATAGACGAAAAATTCGGCAAAATGGATTTAATATATTTTTATTGAACACACTGTATTTCAAAATGTTAATCGAACACCATCAACGTAATTATTATCCACGCCGTCATTGGCTGCGAGCAAACACAATAACAATTATAATAATAATAATAATATACCATACCTAGATATATCTATTCAAAGACGTGAACTAATAAGTTCCGATTAAATATTCTCTGCTAACCCTTCGAATATTTCAATGGTACTCACGTACCGACTTTATATTTTCATTGAATTCTCGATAAATCTCATCCCTACACATACACGCGCGCGCATATACACACCGTGGTACATCCCTTAATAATCCCCGTATAAACGTGGTTATTCTCAGGCCCGGTTCAAGGGGTAGGCGATATGGTAGGCGAAACCACGCCTTGGGCAGTATTTTTCCTGGACAATGTTTAAGTATATATAAAAAAAAAAAAAATATTTGATAAAATATTTACACGTAAGGGGCGACAAAAACTAAATTTCGCCTATGTTTGTTTAAACACTTGAGCCGGACCTGGTTATTCTTTGCATATTCACGGACGTCTAAAATTCTTCGTTAATTTGCGTACACGAAGCGACAGATGCATACGTGCGTATCTATACGTAGCATGGAATGAGGGAGGTGGTTGGAAAGTGTGCATTTTTGGACCATTTTCTCCCCGTGATCCGAACGCGTCCATTGTTTGAGCGGAACGTGTGTGCGATGCGTTACACGATTCGGAACTTTTCAACTCGCCCACGTCACTCGTCGTCCTCGTCGTCGGCGGTTGTACACCGAGTCGATCGTCGAATCAACTACTGCATCATCACAAGCGAAACCAAACGCGGTGCACGGGAAATCAAATGCTATATAGTGTTGCGTTTAATATACGATAAAAACGAAATCGGACGGACTGCTATCGACAGGAACAATGCGATTGGAACGGGCGGGAGCGCCACGCCGACGGCTGAAAACGGCCCCGTACGGCGACGTTGTAAATCAAAAAAATTACCCGCACGTGAGAACCGCACCGACGTGCGAAAACGGCAAAAGCGCGCGGTTTACGACGGCGTTTCGGCGTTCCTACGAGACCAATAACTCGTCGCGTGCACTGCAGAATACAGTTCGCCGACCGCGCAACAATACCATACGGTACTGTGCCGCGGCTTAGGTATTTTCGTATCGTAAAACTATTGTTTCCGAATTGAGAAAATAACGAAACCGATACATTTTTTATACAACTCTACTACGTTTAGTACATAATAGTGCAGCAGCGCACTTTATTCTAAGGCTAATAACATAATGAAATCCCATCTATACATACATATATATATATATATATATACTATCGGATCTTATACGTATACCGCGATTATTTATTGAAACTGTACCGACACGCGTATTGGACGGTTTTAATCTGCCGGGCACGGGCGGTGGCGGACGGATAGTTATGTTATTCGAACTCGTTTCGACCGCGTTCTATACACGGTCGGTCGCATCGACAACACGCGTATTTGTAATCCGTACGTGCAAGCGCTCGCACGAAAAAGGGTCAAGGGGTGAACGACGTGATAAAAAGAATTTATCCGTACGACATGTACGCGCGCGCGTTTCAAAACGAATTCATACTCGTACGGTACTCCCGTTAACCACTTATTTCTACCAGCTAGAGTAGTCACAGCCCCTAAACATTTGGACCGACCGAACTTGTCGCGAATACGTTGCAGTTGTGCGCGGATCGCGTACAGGGACGGTGGAAAAAACACACACACACACACACACACACCCTTTAGATGAATTCTCGCGCAAAACCCGCGTCGATGATATATTTTGCCGCCGACAAGTACCCTAGCGTAAACGACCAAAGACTCGATGTATACATAACAATATAATATTACGAGCTCTTTGATTTATTGGAGCTTAATGACGATGGTCCGTACACGTATATAGGTATACGTGCTTAATATTCGTGCCGCTGACAAAGGCTCTTTGGATTATGATTATACGGCAAAAGGTATACAACACCAGCTAAATGTACTGCCGCTATGCCCCGATTGCCGTACCCTTATATCGTGTAACGATAATGCGTTGTTCGCATTAAAAAAAAAAAAAAATAATAATAATAAAAAAAAATAAAAGGGTGAGGGTACCTGACATTATCAAAATGGCTGCAATATAAACTATAAGACACACGTGGCGGTAGCAGCGGCGGCGGCATAGAATTGCCAATTAAACGATTAGAATTAAGTGTATTGTAATATACGTACAGCCCACGCGTATTATAGGTATTATATATAATATATAATACCTGTGACGGAGAGAAGAATACATCGCGTATAATGCACGGCGAAAGGATTGCGTGCACGCGTGAATAATTAATTTAGCTAATTGAAAATAACGTACACGAATATTGTGCTCGGGAGGCAACGGCCATCTTACGCACAGAAAATGTAACTGGGTCTGTTCCCGCGTAATATTATTACCATAAACACCGTTCACCGCGGTTATGATATAATGCGGCTACACACCGTATACCTGTAATGATGTATAGCCGTGTAGGCACCTCACACACGTATTAACATACACACACACACACACACACACACACACTTGAGCGTATTATTACATCAACTTTTAAACTGTACCCACGATATATACGTGTATGTATACGCGTAATAAAAGTATGGCCGTATCGTAACGACGAAATATGTGCAGACATTTTTGTTCCGTGCGCGCAGATATACCCGTATAGAGGTGCACGAGCGGCGGCCTTAAAAGGCGTGCATAATTCAAAACCAACTTTGCGCGGGTCCGCCAAAACGTAGATATTACGCACGTAAATATTAATGTTATTATATTTACGTCGAATTTTAACGTGCAGTTATTTGTCATCGCGAACCTTCGGACCCACGTGCACGGTTTTTTTTCTCTCCCCCTCTCAATCCGTCGACGAACACATTGCCCCAGAGGCGAAAACTATTCCGCAAGTTCGGCACGCACACGCGGGCCCCGTTTATCGACGATCGATGCGGTGTCGCAGCTACCCGGCGAATAGCGCGCGCGGGTGTGTTTGCGTACAAGGGTACAAATAATAATAATACAACAACAGTAATGGTATGCGCGAAAGTCTGCCGGGCGTTTGTGCAAAGTGAAATCCGTCCGTAAGCAGCCTTTGTCTCAGGAATACGTTTGACGACGACGTCTTGTGTTCCGCCGAAAACTTTAAATTGCGTTTGGACCGCACGTCCGTGCACATACAAACGTATCGCGTTGTACGCACGAAACGAGAGTTTTGCGCCGTGTCGGCAACGCGTTATACACCATCATAATCGAAACGCTAATGGTGCCCAATCGCGCACCATCTCCACGCGTAGTTCTCGTTTATTATTTATATTGTTGAATCGTGCGCAAGAACTCCGCAATCGATTATTCGTAATCACGACGAGGCGACCGTTGACGAGACACAGTGTTCCAAGAGCGTTTCGACTGGACTCGCGAATAACGGGACGGAAACGTGAGCGCAAACTCGGGCGTTTCCGTATGCGCACGTACGTCTCAGCTCCTGCTCGGATCTTGTGGGCGCCCGGCGGTAGGGACGCAGATGAATCGTGTGACTGCTGCATCCATCGCGTACTTCAGATCGGCTTTCGTACTCCCCTGGTTCCGAATATTCCGCCGGAGTTGTGCGGCAAAAACTTAAGATTGAAAACATTTTTCTACCAGACCTCGCGGCGAAATGGAAAAATAAAATCAGCAAATTTGATATCCGTCAAGCTCTCACGTGAGATTCAAACCCACCCGAAACGACACATCGATGTAATACTATATGATGTGTACACATATATATATATATATATATATATATTTTATTCTTCAAATTCGAAATGAAATATTGCAATCGTCCGTACGCGCGAGTGCCGTTTTTATTCCTGTACCGTCCGAGTTTCAAATTACTGTTTAGCGACGACAGAGTCCACATCCCCATCCACATGAGTTGTCGTTTTGTGTAAACTATTGAAGCATTTCAAGGCAGATGTTTACTATTGATAAATCCAAAAGTCAAAAGCACTTTACTACTCTCACCTCTTCCAGTAACAGCCCCACCCCGTTGGCCATTAAGAATATACGTTTTCAGTGTCCACACGATGACGGCTATTGGTTTTAAAATTATTTGATTAACACTACCGATTTTTTGAAACCTAATCTTTGTATACACAAAACGAAAACTTTATTTTATATGCAATTGTCTTCAGCTCATCCAAGTACACACACACACACATACACATAGCGGAAGGCTCACGGAATCTAATTTCAAGCGAGCATTCACTATCTGCCATGGCTATTTACTGCGTCGAAATGTTATTATTAATCCGACGACGGTTTTTAATCGGAGGGTGTCCATCATTGGAAAAGGGTCGTTCGTAAATGTAGGCTGTTTGGAGTAAGATTACTTTTTTTCGTAAAAGCTCCAACTATACATAACCAAGTAGTATATATATATATGTGTAATCGTCTGAATGGTAGACGGGAAAATTAAAAGCAGATCTTTATCTGCATGGCACGTATCCTTTTTATTTTTTTACAATCGCATTCGACGGTTGGTATTACTCCGATTTTGCTGAAATACACTACAAACGCAATGATGAATTTTTATTTTTCTTTATCAATATTCATTACGTTTGGTAATAATAGTCTGCACATTACACGACTTAGCTACATTGTCCATAATATTGAAGTTTCGATTCTTGATTTAACAAATTAAAAAAAGTAATAGGATTTTATCGTTGACCTATCGGCACAACGGATAATTATATTATACTTTTTATAGTATACATAGTGAATTCCGTAAGGCATTGGGTACAATAGTTAGAATATTCACATGGATTTAAACCATTTCTTTATTTTTATTTTTTTTTTTGTATATAAATGTATACTCGTATTATTCTGTTTCTTCTAATTGAAAACTGTCTCTTATGCCATTAATTTTAAGATAAAAACAACGGATTTAAATAGTGATCTACTCAAAATTTGCACTCGCACAGCGTTCCTAATTATCTTAGATGTAAAATTTGAAGCTAATTGTCTTAAAATGTAATTTATTTGATAGAGCAAAAACTCTCAAATAAAAACATAATACGATAGTAATCCTTTTGAAAATAACCACTATGAACTTTTTTCAAGAGTACAATAAAACAGAAAAAAATAAGATGACAAATCTACTTAATAATGCAAGAAAAGAATATTTGTTTACTCAAAGGAACATAATGCAGATTGTCTTCTCAAAAAAAACAATAAATTCCCAACCTTGGAAATTGTTTATAATTTCTGATACACGGTGCGGAAAAAAACTAACTACATACTTCCGGTTGAAATTGTTAAATATTATTACCCCGAAAAAATATATTTATGTAATATAATCAAATCGAGTAAAAAAAAAAAAAATAAATAAATAAATAAATAAATAAATAAACTAAAATAAAATATTTGCAGTGTTTGTTCCTTGTCCGCCTCCCCTTGCAGAGGTTGAATTTTATAGATTGTCTACTCGGCGTTGCGCTCAGATTCAGCCGCCGGACGCAGTGAATAAAAATCGGTAACTTATTTATATTGTCGCGTGGTGCGCGCCGAAACGACGGCCGGAGGAATATGATCGGAAAGAGGAAATCTATTAACTAAAGGGAAGGATACTGCTGCTACTGCGCGATTGAGGGGTCGTCACATAATTTATAGTTCGGTTCCGGGACCCATCGGATGTGAATTCAGTGATAGTGTAGACAGCCGTAGCCATACTGGGGGTAGTAAAAGTTTTGGGTCAAGAGATGGACGGCGAGAGAAAAAAACGAAAAAACTCATATCACTAAAACACACTACTGTATTGATGCGACGATCGTATAATTCTGCGGACGACGACGACGACAACCAAAAAATGGTAAAACGAAGAAAAGTTTTTTTTTGTCTTTTGACGAAATAAACTTACTTGACGAACACGCACACACAATCTAGCGCGCAAGTGCACATTGTACTCGTACGCGTTTATATACGTCAATAAAGAATAGCATTAAAGTCTCTCTGAACGCTCGATGAAATATTAATGATTTCCTACTAATATTTTTATTCTCTTTTTACATCTGACCTCGTGTTGCGGGTGCATTTCTATCGAGGACGGTGCCGTGTTTTTATTATGTTTTAGCGAATTCGCTGAACGCACGTATATTGTTTCGGTCTAGGATGAGACTGATAAGGAGGAATTGGAGGGAGGGGTGGATGAAAAAACGACAGAACACTGTAAAGTGCTTTACGCGCCGGACGATAGTAGTAGTGACGGTGCGGAGACGAAAATGCAATTAGAATCGTGCGTAATGCAGGACAGTAAACTGCAGGGGGAAAAAAAAAGGAAAACACACTATGTCTGTATACCAGAAAAAGGCGGATTGCGATGCTAACTGTTCGCGGAAAAGAACAATATCCGCATTATTCGCGATGGAAATTCGTAATATGTTGTCAAACAATGATGTGATTTACGAGTAGGTGGAGTACTGCGGGGGTGACCGTGTCCGTAACGCGTACAGTATTTGTACGTACGTGCATTGTGAATTTGAACGTTTAATCATCAACACACTTGGCGGTATTCCCGTTGTATCCGTAAATTATAATATGCGAACGTTCGATTGTACGATTTCCAATTTCGTTTTCGAACGAACTCGATTATTAGTGCAGATCAAATCTATTGACAAACGAATTCGATCGATGCACGACGGCGTGTATAAAAAATATCGCTTACACGTCATTCATATCATTATCAGATAATAATTACGCTGCGGTTCGCGTACAAACTTAATAGATCATAACAACTATAATCCGGTGGTTTGTGCTCCGGTATTTGGGTAAACGAAAAGAAAATATCAATAAATAAAACCGCCTATTGAGCTTTGACGAGTATTCATTTCCTGTCTCCCCAAACCTATTATAAATACCATCATTATTCAATGGGAATCGAACGATATGTCTCTACCAGAGTGGCGTTAAAACGATTAGAAATTGGTTTTATGGTGCACAATGTCCAAGGAGCAATCGTTAGATAGACGTACATATCTTATTGATATTTCGAAACATTTATCATTTTTAATCAATTACAACGTAATAATAAATTATACTAGAATATAAGTTTTTTTTTTTTTTTTTTTTTTAATAATTATTTCCCACGTTGAGGTTTTCAGTTTTTACTTAATATTCAAATTTAATTTCAATTTTTTTTACTCTACTGGAGAAATCTAAGTACAATACAAGTTCGTTAAATATTTATAATATATACATAATTATATTTAAAATATAATTTGAGTGCGGTTCGCTTTTATTGTACTCGAATTTGTTACTCGAAAGTTTGTGCGATGGTCGGAGCTATTAAAAACCATGTTTTGTTAGCACAATTAAATTTGTTTCTGAAAACTTATTTATTTGACACGTTTTAACCTAAACCATTTGAATTATGTACGTCTAACATGTACTTCTCTACATAAAAACGGTTAATCGTGTAACATTATCATCTAGCACGCAAGACTAGTGTTTGTAAACTCTCGCTACCGCCCTAGGGCACACGCATAACCACTGCGTGTACAGAACGTCATCGCCGTCCATTTAGTACATATAAAACAGTTGTTGAATCTCGGCCCGGTCAAAAGAGGATATAGTCAGTACTTTCCGGGTGCACACTTTACAGTATATCAGTCATTTATGTGCACAATAATTCGAGTCCCGAGTTCCCCACGCAGAACGCATCCACCGCCGCGAGGGGTTGGTTTGTGTATACACGCAGTCATTACTTCCGTTGCCGCGACGCTTTGCACGCACACGCGAAATGTACTTATATTTATATGCGAGCAATAAATAATTTATGTTTATAGTGCGGCGGTCCATTATTGTTTTGTGTCGCGACAAAAGAAGACAACTGAAGAGGACTTGTTTAAGCCCGCTATAGGGTTGCACGTATAATATCTACGTGCGTATACGATATAAAAAGCGGGAAGCGATGAATAAATTGTGCAAATAGCCTGGAAAATGTAGAACACGTTTGCTAATAGATTGTCGAAGATAATGGTAATACTCTCTCTCTCTCTCTCTCTCTCTCTCCGCGGATGTATACGGAATGACCTGGAGAGACATGATGAGTCACATGTGGAATCGGGCCCTTAAAAGACGAATCCGATGGGGTATAATATGCGGAGTATTTATCGACATCACTGGCTCGACGGAATAAAAATAAAATCGCTTTATTGCTGTCGTCGCCGCCTTCGTTGCCGTCGCACACATGATCCGTCGGAATCGTTTGCCAAATTCGATTACACTCGACGATATTATACATGCATATTATACTATACACGGTACGTAATAATAAAAATAATATATTCAATGTGCCGCCGAACGAGATCGGGAAAATTTAACCCCGTCGCGGAGGTTAGAGAACGCGACTGGATCGGTCGAGACGAGAGCGGAACGGAATATTAAGCAGTCTACGAGAGCGTTTCGCGCGCGATATTACTCGTTATACATTACTGTATTCGTCGCGAAATTCTATTATTTAATTGATTAGCGGGAGAGCGGCGAGAGATTTGTTCGTGAGGAAGTAACGAAATCCGATCCAAACGTTCGATGGCCGTATTATTACTATACGTATTACGCACGCGTGCGCTTGCGCACGTAGTCCAAGTATTATAGCGAAATAAATATTTTACAGTACAGGAGTGGTACGCGTAGTAGTTTTAAGGAGTTGTTTTCAAAGCGTTTAATGAATCGTGCCGTGAAATCCAATTTCGATGGTATTTAAAATGTAGACGCCGTATAACATGTATTATGTATGAAATATTTACGTAAAGTTTTGAACTTTCAACGAGTGCCACTCGACGCGAAACGTGTAGGATAAAGTAATTTTTCGTTTTTTTTTCCCCACCCCCTCCCGAATAGAATCGCGCATAATACCTCGTTCCCGGAACGATTTTAAAATAATCGTACACGCAGACGCGTTGTAGCGCGCGCGGTATCCTCCATCTTCGTGTAGGATTACGTATCTTACCCGCACACGATGTAACGTTCTACCGGACGCGAAAACGATCGAGTGGAACGCTAGCGGACTCTTTTTTTTTTTTTTGACCCTTGCGCGTTGTCGTTGACGGTAATAGGAATATCGTGCAATGGGCGACAACCGACTCCGCCGCGTGAATCGGAAACACCAAAATCGCGTCTATACGGCTTCCTCTCGGCCGCGTAAGACGGCAAAGATGTTTGCGCAAGAGTGGCGCGTTCGTACGGGCTCCAAGACGAGACTCACGTGAAATGGTCGTGGGCAGAACAGAAAGATTCGAAACCGTAATGAATCACGTCGATCGTGATTCACGTAAATTTCACACTCGGTCGCTGTTTGTACCGATACAATGATTATTATTGTTATTACGATTTACCGACATTATCGAAGTTCTGCGGCGGTTCAATGATAAAAATGGTCGTACGCAGTGTATAATATATTGTATATACTCGTATACATGACGTGACATTAACAAGGGTGTATTTACGTATTCCGTGCACAAAAACGCTGTACACTGCGGTTGTTTTATTCAATAACGGACATGCGCGCCGCCACCGACGTAATTTAGACGGTATTCGTCCTTAAAGAAAATAAAAAAAAATCCGTTTGTCCAGAGAAGAAAACAAAAACGGAAAGAAAAAAAAGAGACGACGCGCACACATGTCTCGAGCAAAGTTTGTTCGCTGCGTTTGAGTTATCGGTCTGTATGAGATGTAGTAAAAGTCTTTTCGGTCGTTGATTTATTGACGTTTTTTATTTATTTATTTATTTTTTTTTTTTCAACGTCCAGCGCGCGTACAACGAACAACTCCCTAGTCTTACTACCCCCTCACGGCCGTTGTCACCGGTTCGAGCGCGCATAGGGTGCCGTCTTGCATTGTTGTGCGATAAAACGTGTGCGAAAATTGACTTTTTTTCATTTCCCTTCCCTCCATCTCGCGTTAACTATCGAAAATACCAATATTCCGTGCCACTGCCGTATTATATTCCACGTTATTATTACGCGCGCATACATTGTCACACGGACGCGCAATGACCACCTGGCGTACGCGCGCCGAAATGTGCGCGTCGGATTTGTGTGCAAACAGGTAAAACGTTACGGAGTTCATATAAATGTACACACTAGTGGTGGAAAACGCGAACGGTCCTTCTGCGGGAGTCTATTACAATGAGAATCACGACTTCATATTATTATTGTTATTATTATTTTTATATTGGGTGACGCCGAGGGGGTGAAACGACCTGGCTGATGCGTGAACACGGCGGTGGTAACTTTAGAAATTGTTGTCCCTTTTTAAACGGGATTTTTTTCAGAGCGCAATGGACAAAAATTATTACAATCTCTCTCATACGCAGCAGCAGCCGCCGCCGCCGCCGAGGTCAAATTATATTATGCGCTGATAAACGCTCCAAACACATTTCAAGGGACACAGACTCCAGAATATTATTCTCGGTATTTATTTTTTATTTTTTATAAGCTAAGGCACTGCAAGTGACAGGGTTAAAGTCGTAAATCCTTTCTTAACGGTTTCACACGGTTTCGAAAATTAGGGAATTAGACTTATCACGTTTTGAAAAATAATTCGCCTGCATTATACGGCACTTTCCCGTTTACCCACCAGCAAAGAGAGAATATTATCGTTATGTGTAATACAGTAAAAATAAAATTTCTTTCCTTCGCACTTGGAAAAAATAATAAATTAAAACTCAAACAGACCGTAAATTTATGTTTTTTTTTTGTTTATCAAATTACTGTCCAAATTTTGTTTATAATAATTATTATTATTAAGAACTCATTTTCGCGAAAATATTTTTACTATTGCGTAATAATGGTTAGGTAAGTAAGCCCGTGTTTATTAAATAATAGGTTTATAATTGGATTAATCTGTAAATATTTTATTTGTTAATCGTTTACTTAATATTATCTTATAATTCTTGTAATTTACTTTCAAGTTCAATTATAACGTTGCTCTTTAGTTTTATCATAAATAAAATATATATATACATACTGTAAATTGATTCAATTAAAAATATGCACTTAAGAAATTTAAAAATTAAAACATTTATGATTATTAATTAAAACGCTAACTCTGTACATTACGTTACAATTACTAGAACATTTTAATGAATAACACGCATCGCCTTGAAAATGATTTTAACAATTTAATAGGACATTATTTAATGTATATCATTTATGAATACATTTATAGTAACTACTTGTTTAATATTATTTTATATGCGAATAAAATGCGTAAATGGAAGTAATTGTATACCTATAAAATATACGACTGTGCAGTTGGCTAGCTCTAGTTGGCTAGTTAGCTATGAACAGTATTAAATTTAAATTATACCTTTAAAAATTTAGGATAGGCAAAATATAATTTGATAAAAACTTTTTAAATCATTTTTTTTATCCTTTTTAAACATTTAAAAGCGATGTTGCGAAAAGGAAAATACATTTAAAAATAACTCAATTAATACAACGTATTCAGTCGTTCGCCAACGAAATCGTTATAAACGTGCGCAATTTTATGCTTACCATCTTTCACAGGGACAATGGAAACAATTTTAAAACGTGTATCTCCTGCTCCCCTTATCATAAAGTATATGCCAGTGAATTGCGGAACTTTTTATACACTCACCTTAAACTGATTATAATACGTAAGCAGTACACAATACAGTCGCGCTGTCGTCATTTGATCAACGTTGATTTATTGCAATTATTAATTTGACCTTGATTTGATAAAAGACAGAAAAAGTAGGAAAATAACCTTTGCTTAATCTAATATAACTATATCTTTGGTGAAGACTGAGTTCGCAATGAAATGTAAGCACACAAATAACGGGACCGTTCTATTACGACGATCAAAACAACATTAATGCGTCACACGCAGCGGCTTACCAAGGGAGGTTAAGGAATGTATCCTTCTTCTATCATGGTTCTTTTTTTTTTTAAACAGTTCATTGTTGCGTCTACGATTCATTCAAATCTTATAATTTTAAATATAATTATTATGAACACATTCAGAAAAATAAGTGATTTGTGAAGGAGGGGAGGTAGTAATCCTTAAAATATCTCTATTATGATTTTTAGATTAATACGCACAATATATTAAATATATTATTATTTATAATATCTCCCCACAATTGAAACTGACCGGTCACATCACTGATCACACGTATACACTTGCTCGCTTCAATGCACAACGATGTGCGCGCTGGGCATGTTAATCCAAGTGTACCGTCGTGATGTGTATCGCCCGAGGACGGTGTGTATGGCGCGACGACTGTTGTGCATCTCTCCGACCGAAAATCGCGCGTCCGTATAATAAGGATTTGTCTCCTGGCACGCAGTTATCTTATTCGGTACAATTATTCTTAGATCCGTTAGACCGTTAAACGCACATCGATGGTCATAGATATAAACATATGAAGTATACACATCATGAACCGTTTACATAGCTTCCTCGTTCAAGAGTTTTGATTTCGGATGGCGAGGAAAATAGGAAGCTAGAAAATAATTATCACCTAATGGATGGATTTCGACATCAGTCAGATAAAAAATTAATTTATTGGCTTAAATAAATCATATATTAACGGTGATTGTCGCGCGTGGATGTTGATCAACTGATTTGAAGTAAATTTTATTATCGGATGTAAACCGTTTACGATACGAATCACGCGCACGGGATACGATTAATTTTATTTTCTCTTCTTTTCGCGGAAAACGCTTTTCGAAATGCGCACAACTCACCTTTTGCATCTTAATATATAATTAGTCAATTATAAAATCATCCACACAAACAAATTTTCTTTTGCGACAAAACGAACGGACAATGTACATATTACTCCCATTTTCTCCATTCCATCCACTCTATCGATCACTATCTCTCTCTCGCTTCGTCTCTCGTACGAACACTGTACCGTAGACGTACCGTAACCGGTACCAACCGGTCCTTTAACCGGAGTCTTTAACGGTTACAACAGGTCGACTTGTGGTTTTTACTATAAAAAGGTGACAATTGAAGCGTGTCAAATGTCCTCCTTCAATTAATTATACGTACGTTATGTACGTTATTAGTTTGCATTTTATACAGGCGCAAATGCATATGAGTCACGAGTACAAATAGATGCGAGTGATTTCTCATCGTTCCGAACGTATTTCACGGGTAGTACGATTGTACATTGATATTTTATGTACTGTTTAGTGGATTGCCAGGTCGAGCAGCATCGAGCGTTAAAAAGGAACACGTCGGACTCGCAACACTTACAGAGCACGTACACAAAAATAGCTGCCATGTCTGCGCGTTACGATAATATTAAAAAAAAAAAAAAAAAAAAACCATAGTGTTTTACGAGTTGAAATGAAAATAGTCTCGTAACGTCGAGGGTTTCATGCCGTTTTCCGCTAACGGCAAAATAAAATCGGACGAGACGACAACAACGATAGTATTAATTATGATCCGAATTCGATAGGAACGCGGAGACAACTGGCGATGGATATAGAGAGCTCGTCCTCGTCGACAAATCCGTTTTAATCAAAGGCAACGAGAAACGTTTACCGCGGTCAACCTGCACCGTTCGGGGGCCACTCGGTGTCTAAGTGCTGCCGTCCAAGTCGCGCATATCGTGTGCACAATATTGCCGTCGCATTACGATTATCGTTATGATCATCGCGCGCGCGTTTACGATAATTGTCGCGACTAACAATACGAAGTATAGTCGTGTACACGTACGTGTCGCGGGTGATGAGTACACGCAATACGCGTTGGCGTACGCGCGTTCCTGTCAAGCGATGCGGTCGAACGGAATTTGCAAATTCCGTTGCGAAAATTTCGCCCTGGTCCGAGGGGGTTTGACGGTTCGGACGATCAAAATGTACGGCTAACAAACGACCGAGACTGGACGTTGTGGTTTTCGAACGATGTGTTCCAAAAGCCTGTCCCGCGGCGTTTCGACTGTGAAACGATCACGACGGCCATGTTTGTTTTTTCGTCGTCGTCGTGCCCTCGTGTAAGGGTTGCGCGCACCAACGTCACGTTGATGCTACGGTAAAACACGAAACGGACGGCGGTCATTCGCGTTTAATATTCGATTTGAAACTGTCCTACGTGTGAGAATAAACCGTTTCTATCGCACGTGGAGAATTTCGCACTTGTCGCTGCTGGAGGCGGATAAATCATTTTTCGACCAACCTCCACGTCGTTTCCGCGGTCGGCCAGATCGCTTAGTGTTCGCGATACGTTTTGACCTCTTTTTCTTTTTTTTCTCTCCGTTCGACTCGCAACACTGCACCAAACCTAACCCCGTGCGCCGCTGCGACGTAAATATTTAATCTAGCGCGAATGCGAAAACGAGTTTCCCGAAACGATTGCGTCTACATTAAACAAGTGTTCGCCGGAATCCCTCTTCAATAGTTAACCACGGCATTTTTTTCCTACCTGTCCTCCGCCCACGTATGGCGTATAAATTACACTCACGACACGGCACGCGGCAGGTGCGATTCGGACGCCGCCAACGGCGGTGTCTCGGAGAAAAGTAAATTTTCCATCGGAAAACCGCCGAATGTCTTAAATTTCAGGTTTTACGTTCGACTCATTGCAGCCAAATGATTTTTTCTGAACCCCATCGGTATCGCGACTCGTTCCTTGAGGCGCACGTAGGCACTACGTTCATGAACGGTCAAGAGTCGCCGATCACTGCTCGTTAAAACGTACGTTATATTCGCTCAGTCGAAAGGAGAGTGGAGTGGCAGGGGAGAGTGTATGGGGGGAGAGGAAAGAAAAAGTAAGTTATAAAATATATATACGTGTATACGATACGAACCGACAGTTCTCGATAAATAAAAGGTGATTCACTCGAAGGCACTTTATCCAAAAGTAAAAAAAAAAATTAATTAATTATCCTTATTATTATAAAAAATATACAAAAAAATAAAAAAAACTATTATTTACGTTTATTTTTTTAAATATTATATCTTTTGAATGATGGCGCCGCAAATGAAGGTTACGGCTAACATGATCTATTCTAATGTTCCAATTTCCAGTGATACGTCCAAGCATTTCGATTGGTATTTGACTAAAGATATGTATGATGTTGGCTTTCAATTCGTTTATCGCATCTATTAGCTTGGCTATGTAGACGTTGATTTTTACGTAGCTTCGGAGAAAAATGTTTTTCGGACTGCTCTTCATACCAAATACGGCAATTTTGTTTATTGACGTAGCCATTAAACCGAACGACATTTCGATCAAAAACAGTGGACCTTCTATAACATTTTCAAGTGGTTATAGACTAAAATGGTGTTGATTCTGAAGGTTAGGTTAGGTTGTACGAGTTAAAATTGTTATGCTTTCAAATAAAAATCCATACGTAAAATACTCCAAACTGTTGCATACGACAAGCCAAGCTGTTGAAAACGGCACCGAATCGATTCATCGTAGTCGTCGCGTTCCCTCTCAACTAACGTCGCTATATTTATTCTTCACTGCACGCTAGACGAAGGCTATTTGGTCATGTGTAATCCAATCATGAAAATTGCGTTTTGAATTTCACAATTGTACAGTGAATTGTGCATCCGGTAGTCCGATTACGCGAACCATAATTTTCTCTAAGCTTACGAAGAATAGTTCTCGTAGAACGCTGATTTTCGTTAAGTAGTTGAACAATTTGTAGACGCCATATCGGGCTAAGTCTTTCCGCGATGAAATGTCAAACAATACCAAACCAAAATACCACGACGCGTTTCGATACGATTCACGCTTTATCTATCATATAACGTCATTTCAAAGTATTACCTTCAAATGAATCGTTCCGTTATTAACTAACCCATAGATGCGTAAGCGATAGATATAAATTGTTTTTTCGTTTTCCCTGGCCAAGACCATCGTCTTTGATCCCGCGAGTTGGTGCCGCGAAGAACGTGAAAAATCCGTTCGAGTATGTCAACACACGAAAATAGTGCGAAAACGACGGACACATTCGTATAAAAACACCACAGTAATACTTGGCGTCTCGGTCATTAGAAGAATGTTTTCATTACTGCGTGTGCACCAAATAACACGTTCCGTATGTGTACTTAGCACCGAGCGCATACCCGTACAAAAGGATTTATTTATTTATTTTCGTCAACATTGCGCGCGGCGGCGCTCGATTGTTATGTTTTTGCAAAAGCAAATGGTGTGTACCATTCACAGGCATTTTTCCGGTCAAGAAAACAAAAAACAATCATTTTTCCAGATGCTATTTAACGCTCAGTCATTTGTCGGTATAGTGCGTGGCTCATCACGATACATTTTTTTTGTTTTTGTTTCATACGTTTGTCGCATTGGCTACAAGCTTATGGCGTTCGGTGAGAATCGGTCGTCTAATAAGTAAATACTTTTGTTCCGTTTCATTTGGACGTGAAAGAAAAATCACTAATTTCGTCGAGATATTCGTTAAATGTAACCAGGTGCCGGAAATGTTTTGGAATGTCGTAATACAAATATCCATTTATTCGGAATGCTTAAAATGAAGGTCAATTATTAAGGACGCAGTTGTTGGACAACTTGTATAGTCCCGTAACGTAAAACGTTCTGTCGATATATTTATGTTATTGTCATAGCATTATTATGATTATTTATTGTGTATAATTTATCTCGCTAATGGTTTAGACGAAGAAATTAGAGTCCCATTAAGTGTACCCTGGGGACGAAAACTTTCCAAAGGAATAAAACGAAACTACGGCAAAATAATTAAACGCAACACACTGAAATGTTATAACAAATAACTTGTTTCAAAAAATAACAAGTAAATGTACAATGTATATGTGCGCGCGAAAAAACGTTGTATGCTAAAATTTCGCAGTTACCACAAACATTTTTCACGTTACGGACTTTTGAAAATTATCACGTTCCGCGGGCCGCCATGAGTACAAGGTAATATCGTTATAGTATTCTTTTCCAAACTGTTCCCATAAAAACACTGAGATTGTTGGACAGTTGTCTAGGATGATGTTACTTTTAAATCGAAACGTTCCTGAGGTCTTCGCCCGATTAGGTTAGAAACGTCGAAACGTATTCGAATCACTGTGAAAAGGGTCTATCTCGTTATCGATTTTAATTTCATTATCAATTTGTACCGAACACACGTGAATACGTAGACGAACAGTGTACTGCGGGTAGGATACGAGACGCATCCGATGTATATAAACGTCTGAAAAAACCGAACACTGGAAGTATTGTACAATACATGTCGTTTTCAGTTTTCTTTTTTTATCACTCTCTGGATAATAAGAAAATGCTCGCTATACGCTAGTCCGATATTTGTGCAGTTCGCGATTCATATAAAATATTCAAACGCCGCTTGCGGGTCCACTCAAGTCTGTTCTAATAAAGTCATTAAAAATATAAATAAGACCGATTCGAGCCCGCCAAGCCATAAATTTCGTATCGCTCGTTGGCGCCCTGTAGCACATCATCATAAACTATACATTAACTGTGCATAAAAACGCGCGCATTTAAACGATGACTACTCAAAAGAAACGGTCGGCTGCAGTTATCCGACGCACGCCAACACTTTCCCTCTCACTTAATAATATTATTACAAACGCGCAAAACTCGGCTCGTAAAAAACGTCGCTCCGAACGCGAACCATCCGGAAAGGAGAATATACGTCGACAGAACCAATACGCACACGCCAATAGGCATGCGTTGTAATAAATTCCGCCAAAGGTCCAATGAAATAACGATTAATGGTAATCACTGGGGTAATGGTAATCGCTGGGGACGAACAAAAATTATATTGAAATTACGTACGTGAGTCACATTGCCATTCTCTTATTTATCTTAACTACATTAAACATGTAGTTGGTTTTTCAGAATAGTTAGTGTTAAAATAATAATTACGTGATGCAGTGCGCTTAGAAGATGAAAAACATGATTTCAGCAAGAGAATATGCCGAGAATAATTAATATAATAATACATAATTTCAGAGACATTCGTTTAACGGATTCGGGTTATTTGTACCGCGAAAGCGGGGTTTATATATTTTATCCTTTTTGGATTCATCGAAGGTACATTTCAATATGTAACGGTTCGTTCTTGATTGTATTTTTACAGATTCCGAACACAACAATACTTTATCATCGACAATTTAAAAATATAAAATTCATTTCTAGTACATCAAATGCAGGCCCGTATTTGAGGGGGGGGGGCACATGCCCAGGGGCATCAAGTCTCAGGGGTGGCAAAATATTTTAGCAAAATTAATTTTAAAAATGATGTACCTAATGAAAAAAAGAAGAAAATAGTATGTTTTATTATGTTATAATTTGTTTAATTTGTTAATTAAAAAAAGTATTAAACGATTTTCATTTATAAGTTATATTTTAATATTAAAGAATCTCGATTATGGACGAAATAATAAGTGTTTATTATTATTTATTTATTTATTTTTTTTTTGGGGGGGGGGGCAGGGGAGGCATAAATAATATGCTCGGGGGCGTCAAATTTTTAAATACGGGCCTGATCAAGAGTATTCATTGTTTTCATTTTGTTTTTCGAGTACTTCGAACATTTCGTATAGAACTTCATAAAACAACTCGAAATATATTTTCGATATGATAATTTAGGAGTTTTTCGAGTTTTCATTAAAAGTGAAATTCTATGTGTATAACACGTGAGTTTTATAAGAAAAAAATGTGAATAGTTAGATATTGTTGTGATTTTAATTCCAAACGATAAAATTATATGTACAATTATTGCAGAATTCAGATTTCGATCAGTCACGATTCCTGAAAATAACATCAAATACATAAAAAAATTAAAAATAGCCTGTTATAAAAATACCACGCGTTTGGATTATTTTCTAAAATGTAATTAATTATTTGTTTTGAGAAAAAATTCCAACCTATAATAAGGTATCACGTACTGACCGAGACACTGTGTACACAGGATCTTATATTTATTGTCGGTTTTTCGATATTTTTTTAATTTAGTATATTATTACCCCTATAGCACACTTATAACCACAGTCGGGTAATACGGTCAGTAGATGTACAATATAATAATCCGAACTACTCGGTGAGACCACCAACGATCAGTTATTTTACACAAAATAAAGTGTGTACATAATCGTTCTTTCATTCTATTTTCGTTTTCAATAGATAGAGACCGTGAAGCGACCTTTCATTGATATACATATCCATTTTTATATTTATTTTTATTTTTTTAAAAGTATTTCTATAGTATTAAACGAAAAATCTCATTAAATATATTTACAAGGCGTATCGGCAACCGTAGAATTTGTATCTGATAAAACCCTATGATACTGTGCGGTACACATAGGGGTCCAAACACTGATAATTTTAAAAAATAAAAAAACCAACGAGACAAAAAAAAATTCCAATATTATATTAATCAATACACACGCGGCACAAAAGTTTAACTAAAGCCGGTTTTGCCGCCGATACTAAAGTAAAAAGTAATTATTTTATCGTATATGAACAGTAACTGATATTTAATAATAATATCACAGGCCGCGTCCTTATATTTTTCGAAAAAGTTTTGTCGTGGAAATTGTATAAATTTTTGCCGAACACTGTGGCATTTCTAGCAATAATAATATTCAAACCGTTTTCATAGACATATTTTATCGTTTGATTCGTATTATGTTCAACAGGAATTGAAAATCATGTACCATTTTATACTTAATATGTTTATACGTTCCGATAGACTCGCAATCACGCTTGCGACACATTATCGACCGTGTTACATACAATTACATTTTTCCCTCCAATGGTTTACATTATAATATTTAAAAAAAAAAACATTTAAGTTATTCTTTTTCTTGTTTGTCCATCAAGATAATTCTTTTTATGATTATTATAGGTGGTATAGAGATTGAAATATACATTCAGATTATTTAATGGAACTGTGTTTTTATAATTTATTTATATCGTTCAAAAGACTATTGTATAATAATTTTTTTCTTATCAGTCTTGTTTACAATTCGATTTTTTTTCCATCTCGCAGCTCATTAAAATATGGCTACGGCAAAAGTAGTGTTCCGATAATAAGAAAACATTTCATAAGAATAATTATACCGTAGCGTCGTCACCATTATTAAATTTATATTTTAGTTGTATTAACAGTTTCGGAATGCAAAGAAAAACAACTAAAAAAAAAAAAAAAAAACAAAGTAAAAAAATATATTTATGAGTATAATTCAATATATAAATATATATTTAAATTCATTTTTTCAATTAATTTATAATTCATAATTTAATTTATTTAATTTATTATTTTATCTATCGCGTATTTATGTAAAAATGATTTTTTTCTTTTCTTCAGAATATCACAATTAATAAAATATTCTTATACCCATGTAGTGCATAATTTATGTTTTTGTATTGTTTTATAATACTTTTAGTCTGTGTAATTTGTATTAATATTATAATACTATATTAATTTATAATTTATCGCGTTACGCGTACGATAAAATATTGTCTACGACCCCCCCTCCCTTTCAAACATTTAACGGTTTGTCTAGACGCTTCATCAATTCTTATAAACGCTATTTGGTTTATGAAATTTAGTACATTTTCACCCCGCGACAAAATGTTTCCCTTACCTGTAGTTATATCATGTGACATAATATTAAATTACCCGACGTATGTACGAGTATTATTATCATATTATGTACAGTGACACTGCATAGTGTTTAAACCCCCGACAGAATACTATATTATGGTTAACCGTTTCGGTTAAAAATGTATAATTCAATTTGTTTGACGCGTCGTCCCGTATACCCGTTGAATTAGTCAGTGTTTCATTACTTCTATCTCACAAATGAAAATCGTTTTTAGATTCTGGTGGAGAATGAAAAATTAATAGACCGTTTACAAAACAAACAATATTACCGGTGATAAAAGTCCTACGATAAATTTAATAAAAAATATGAATATTATAGAATTTACATCTCATTTATATTTTTTTGTTTCACCGTATTTTAACCGTTGAACGTATTACCGATGAATCTAAAACGGATTAAGACATAACCGTATACAACTCTACGCACTATACTTTCTGTTGGAATGCGAATAATTTTTTAGCTACTAAATTATCAATGGAATACCCTACAGGATGCCACTTTTCTGAAATTGAAGCCAGATACTAGCAATGAAGTACGACCGCGTTCGGCTTCCCGATGGTCTTTTTACCGGCACCCGACGGTAACAAAAATAACAACTACAATAATAATAATATATATATTTATAGAAATAACTAATTTTTCCCCACATTAGAATATGATAACATTATGAGTTATTATAGTTACAGTTTCTCACATTTTTGAAAACCTTACAAGCGTTGTCAAAAGAGAAAATTAAAACTTTTTTTTTTTACATTTTTAAACCGTCGCGACGTCGACGTAGGTAACTACATGTAGTTTTAACTTTTTAATAATCTCTCGATTAACTATCAACGTATATGATCTACGCGCATTAACATCATAATTTTCATATTTGGGCGCTCGCAGAAAACTTGAACCACCAGCGATATGCCAAATTTTTCCTGAAAATTCTATCACAGCGAAGATTCATTACTTTTTTCGCTTTTTTGTACTGTTGCAAAGGATCACCATATATTATTTTACATAATATTACACATGTGCAACAGTGACGCCGGAACGATTTCTGGATCATGAGCACCTATAGACAGAAAATTATTTCCATAGAATGACCAAAAAAAAATTTCATTCTCTCCACCCGGAATCAGAACCTTTTAAAATATTCTGTTAAATCATTTTTAATACGATATAATGTATATATATGTTTATGTTTGATACATAAATAATTATATAATAATTCGGTTCGTAAAGTATTCTGAATTTCTAAGGCCATTGTTAAAACCATTTCCATATGAAGTAGCTGTGCTTAAATAACCAATTTTCATTGATCGTTATCATTATTGTGTGACCCAAGTGACGCTATATTATAACTAATGTTCATATTCAGAGTAGGTAAAAAAATACGTTTTCTATGAACTCATGATATGGAAAATATCATTATTGTTAAATGATAGAAAGTCGAAGATGTCATAGCGTACTCATCGACAACTATTTATTTACTGTTTGTCTATGAAATACAATCGGCATATTATTTAAAGTCGGATACGTTTTCTTGTGGATATATAGACCACGAACGCAGGGAAAGTTGCACCCATAGCGCGCCCCTCATGTTCCCAGGTCTCTACGTGGACCCAAAGAAAAATCGAATAATTACGTCTTAATCTTCCATGCATCTGCCCCCACCACCTTGCGCGTTCTGAAGCAAACCATAATCGTGCAAAGCTCGCTGACAGCCAATAAGTTGCATACAATCCGACCAACCCCATTTCTTGAGAAAATTGATGGAACGCGCTTGCACGAGAACTGGGATTCGTAAATGCGCCCAAGTTCGAAAATATCTTTAATCCTTTCGGAAATATAACACTGTCCGCTTGAACGTAAAACGCACAAACTTAATGATATGTTGGTAACTAATTTAGTTCTATTTTTTTTTTTTAATTACAAAAAACCATTAAAATATCGTCCACACAGTTTTATTATATTTTTACTTACTGAAATGTCATCATTATAAATATTAACGCTTTAATGTCATGCTTACCATCTGTAATGATAAAAATTAAAATAATATCTATTTTTTTTTTTTTTTTTGATACGACATGATTTTCACGCGGATGATTATTTAAAATCCGTTTCGCTTTATACACAGACATTTAAAAACTAGATTATTTTGATGAAAAATGAAGGACATCATATTTTCAGAACAAATAGACAATACATCAATTAAAGTTAGTAGTGCATTTATTTGTAGTAATTATTTAAAATGATTATGTTTTCTTTCTATTTGATAAAAATAATAATAGAATATGGAATGATTACAAACACAAAATGAATTATGTTTATTCAAAGTTGTGTTCAAACGCTGGAATATAAATAAAACGTAAATGTTATGAAATATGTAATTTTGAACTCGGCAGACTATTAATTTATTACAATAATTTGTGAATTTACAATAATGACTTAAATAAGATGTTATCGCAACCATCTCATTTAATTGTGCGACGTAAGTTCGGTTAAATGTGATTTAATGTATAAGACATGTAGAGTTCACCGATAAACAAACAAAATAATCTTTATATATGGTATTTACACAATATTTTTAAATAAATTGTTCGCAGATAACATTGCGGAAGTTATCATTGTTATGGTGCAATAAAATACATCCCAACCTACAGATATCTTGTAATAAATATATTTTTTTATTTTATTAGTAAAAAAGGATTTTAAGTTTCCTTGAAATCCCAAGTATAGGCCATTAATGATGTCGTTACTTCAACGGCTGTACGTAAAAAGTTTATAAATAATGTAATGGTATTGCTTAAATGTGTGTTTGAACCATTAACTTTCGTGATCATTTTTCTGAAAACGACTATTCTCAAACTGTGTATGTTTGAAACTTTTTTTTACATTCGATACTATTACATCGGAGAAAATTATTTTCTCAAATTATCTAAACTAAAAAATAATCCCATGCTTTAAGGATTGGTAAATGTTAGTTTTTGTTTAAAAGAGCCAGAATTAAAAGAATCACTACGCCTATGTTTTGTACGTATATATTATCTAGTTCTATCATTATTATTTGTAAAATAAAAGCGTACCTGGACATCATTTTTAAAAAAAATTATTTTTTTTGTTTGTTCAATCTGAAATTCTGTAAAATAATTTTAAATAACTTTAAGATTATTTTGTTTGCATAGAATTAATTGTTAGGTGAACTAAACAAATCGCTGTAGCACTTAAAAAACACATATTTATTACACATACCTGTATAGCAAAGAAATTAATAAGAAAAATATATTTTTCAGTTTTGAATGTGTCGTAGGAACTTAGGACAACTATATTTTATTAATTTAATTTAGTTTAAAGTTTTCTATTATTTTATTCTAAATCTCAAAACCTACTATATAAATCTAATCAGTGAAGAAACTTATGGAACGGATAAGGGTTCGTCCTTAATTGTATTTCATTCGAATTTTAATTTGAACTACTTTGATTTACTGAAAACGATTCTTTGCGGAGAAAACGAAACCAAGACTCATAAATAAATAATTAGATAAATTCAATATAACTATGTAAAAAAAAAAAAACATTTATCTAGGCAATGTAAATATTTTTAATTTATAAATGTCTATGCCACATTGAACAAAAAAACATTAACAAGTAATATTCAATTTTAAACGATGAACAAATAATAAAATATTTCGAATTATTACCAAAATGACAAAATTCAATAAAATATTTCTTCATTTTTTTACTAATCACCATTTGGAAACGAACTTTTTGATATTGAATCAAAATAAAAGGCCGATGAGTTGGTGTTAATATTAAACATGTTAAACAACATGATATTTTATAAGAATATTAAGTACGACCGTGGCATTTTCTAGTTATATTTCTATGATTGAAAAAAAAAAAAGAGTCCATAAAAGTCAATGTATTTAAAAAGAATATATTTCGAATAGAATTAAGCGAAATCAGTAAATTTGTAATGCATTTAACCAATATTCTATCGCAAATTGAACGAAATTTAATATTTTTGTTAAATTGTTCTGTCATATCATATTAATTATAAAATTAATTGAAAATTAATCAAATCAAATTATCGAAATCAAACATAATCATCGTTTATCGAGTGTTGATCATTAAATCAGTTATTTGGTTTATTTCGAGGGATTATAAAATGCCTTTTGAATTTTACTCGTCATGAGACGCTCACTTAAATCTGAGTTTGTTTTCCACCGGTATAACGATATATATTTTTAAATAATAATATTGAAAAACAACTCAAAATTGAGTTAGGTCAATATTCTCCTAGAAACACATAAAATATTTGTTCGGCTCACCAAACATATTTTAATAAAAAATATATAGGTATACACCGAAAGAACATTAAAAACACTATATAGTTATACGTAATATTTAATAATTAATTTATTGTGTCAACTATGACAAAAACATAGCCGAACCACAATTAATTAATTTACTTTCGGTCCATGTTTTTCATAACAAAAAACAAACGGTTGAGCGTGTTGTACGAAAATAATCGTTCTTAATTCTAACAATAATATCCTAATAATGTATACATGTGCACGCGTCGAACGCCAAAATCGTATCGGATAGCTACGGCTAGGAGAGCGAACGGAAGTCGTTTTACCTGGTGTGACGAACAGCAGCACGAACAGCAGGATCGAGGTCCACAGCTTCCGGGATTTCCATACGGTCTGCAGCTCATTGACGGCTGGCTGATCCATTTCGGCGGCGACGGCTCGTCGGACGGGTTTGTATCTTCTGGACCGTAGTTTGCGGTACGGTTTAACCATACATAAACTATACACGGGAGCGGCGAGTGTTTTTCAACGTTCTATTTACGTGGTGCCGGGTGTCGGGGATCCGCAGGAGGTGCGAGAGCGTTGCTGCAGCGCGATTTGCAGCGGCGAGGAGACGGATATTGTAATATCACGGTCGGGCGTGAACGTTACTGCGTCGGCGATAACAATGCGTGCGAGGGCCGGGAGCGGCGGACATCCGCGGAACGGGTTGTCCGCGGCGGGTAAGGGCCGGAAAAGGCACGGACGGGGCGCGAAATGAAGTTTTTCGTTCTAACAGCGTCGATCGAGTGCGCAGCGTTTGGTCATCGCAATGTCAACGCGTATTGTTCCGCGGACGGCGGAGGGAACCGGGAAGAAACGGACGGGAGAAAATGTGCCGAGAAAGATCGCGACGGGGAAACGAAGGGGGAAAAAAAAAAATTTGAAAACGAACCGGACTGGCACGTGCACGGTCGTGTTGTCAGCGGTCGGGCGAAAACGACGTGGTGGTGTGCGTTACGCGGCGATACTGAGGACAACGTGTGCGCGAGCTCTGTGTCGGTGAACGGGGGGCGGCCTATCGCTGAGACGATCCAACGAGTATAGAGAGTCGAGAACCAGAAAGACGCGGACGACCGTCGCCGCCGCCTCGTAACCGATGGCTCTCTCTGACGGCAGCGGATGGCGCCGCCGCCGCCGCCGCCGCCGCCGCCGCCGCCGCGTATCCGTTGCTCGGAATAATTCGCGCGCGCGTCCGGTGCGGCCACAACGGCTTTTTCGGACGCGATCGAATCGATTCGCGACGATCGCCTTTAGATCGACGCCCGGCGAACGGGTTCGGGAAATAAAATGAATCGAAACAAAAACGGTTCGAAAAACTGATCGTTTTCCACGATCGTGAAGCGTTACGCGAACGCTAGGCCGTCCCAGGGGTCGTGCGATTCTCTACGCGCCGTCGCGGTGGACATGTTTTGATTTCGATGAAAACCAGTGCGCGACGGTATCCGGAGAAAAATACATAAAAATGCCGAACGACTCGGAAACTCGCGCTAGAAATACGTTTTTTTTTTTTTCGAGGCGATTCGTACGAAATATCCGTGCTACCAAACTCGTGTTACGAGTGTAAGCATTATTTTAGACACGGGAATATAACACTCCCTACAAACGAATGTTAGTCAAACGTGCATAAAACAGAAAAACTTGACTGGGGTGGAAATTTCATTTGCTCCTGTCACAAATTGCTTTATCCGTATTCTACCGAACGAGCCACAAACTCGTTCTCAACAAAACATTTTTATATTTTTTTTTTTTTTTACAATCCTATGCGAGATTCGTTTCCAATTATTTTCCCAGACAATGCATTCATTATAATATAATATTATGTACTCTTTGCATTGGATGACGTATACTGCGGCGAATGTGAGGGTGGAGGGGGTCAAACTGTCTCATTAGCTTTTTATTTTCAGTGAGATCTTATTACAAGAATTATGCTTAATACATTTAATAAAAAAAAAAAAATATTGATAAGTTCGATTTTTTTTTTTCTTGTTAAAATATTTATATTATAACTAGACCAAAATCATTAGCATAAAAAGTATCCTTTATTTTCATCTCGACCAATAAACTCGAGAAATTTTACAAAAGCAATTGATGAATAGACGACGGACCTTTCAGGAAGGAGGGAGAGATGATTACACGTGAATAATTATTATTATTATTTATTATGAACTAAATCAATACAAAACTGATAGAATTAAAACAATAACGTTTTTTTTTTTTTAGTTTTTAGTTCGTTTATTCAAATCCCGGAAAAATTAGATAAAATGGAAAAAAATTATATTTGTGAGAAAAAAAGGACGAAACATTTAGATCAGGTGAGGTAAAAGTTCGATAGATAAATAGATCAATGATAAATGTATTGGTATTCTAAACTTAAAACCGATTTAACATTATTCTTGAAAAAACGATTATGAGTGAAAGAGGTCAGGTGGATCAGTCAAGGGCGTATTTGAGGGGGTGATGGGGCATTCGCCTCTTCATGATTAATTCTAAATTGATTCATTAAAACAAAATTACTAATTTTTTTAATAAGGTACATAAAACATTCAATTTATGCAAAAAGAAAAAAAAAGCAATTTAAAATTTAGTAAAAACAAACATTTTAAATGCTCAATGACAGCACAAATATCATTAAAATATTTAGTAACTATGAAATGTTTTTAATATTATAGCATAATTATTTAATAAATTTTTCTAGTCACTACGTTTAATTTTTATAGGATAACTATTAAAAACCTAATATTGTTTAATGGAAATCAGTTGTAACACTCCATTTTGTCAAAGCTTAACAATTATAAAAAAATTTTGATGTATTTTAGTATTTTTTTTTTTTTTTTTTTTTTAAATAAAAATTCTTTTGTAAAATCTTGTAATAAATTTTAATGCTTTAAATATTTAAATAGAAAATTTTAAGAATTTTTGAACACAAAAATTAGCGGATTTTCGTGGTTTTAGCGCTTTATTACAATTTAATATTCAAACCTTATTTGTATTAAAACTTCGAGTTAAATATTCAAGATTTTTTTGTCAAATTTAATTTATTACCGTAAAATAGGACGACTTGATATATTTTGTTGATTTTTTTTTTTTTTTTGTTCGTTTACGCATAGTTTTTTTAATACTTATGCTACAGATCTCGAAATAATATCGTTGCATCAAATTCTATTTTACCAACATTCCTACATTTTTTTTTTCCAATGAACAGTTTTTTTTTTTATATATATATCGACATTTTCGAAAAGAAACTATAAAAAAAAATTATCTTAAATTTTCTTTAAGTGGCTTAAAAAAAATCTTTTGAAAATTATACTCCTCTCGTTCAGAATTTAAATTAGTTATTCAAATTCCAAATTGTATTATATTATAATATAATTTCAACACAAAATCTTAAAATGTATGACATATTTTAAACTAATACATTTTTTACTAAAGCGTTACTATATAAAAATGCGAATGGTATGACTTTTAGTGAACAACAGTTGTCGTTAGAATATTAAATTACACTACTTGAAATTGATATCACAAGGAAAACTCATGATAGATCTTGATCACCGATGCACCATACATGGTAGGTATACCAGGGCCGTACTTCTGATTTGCGAGACCCAAGGTGAAGGTACTTGTAACAAATTTTAGCTGTTATATTTACCTATAAACATCAATCATTTTTATTATTTTTAATAAAAAAATTTGGTAGAATTTTAGTATGGTCATTTATAATAATGGTTTCTTTTTATAAATTTTATTCTAGGAAAAAAAAAAATAATTTTACAATTAATTTATATAACATATTTTTTTATAAATTCATCTATAATTCATTAATCATCACTTATTGATATTTATACAAATTTTCTTTAATACCATATAATAAAATAAAAATTAACTGATTCATTAAAATACTGAAGAACATAGTAAAAAATCATTATATTCATCAAAAATTAATTTTTCTGGTCATAAATCATGTGATTTTAATTCTTCTACTTTTTCAAAATTAACATCGCCATTATTACTTAATTGGAAGTTCACATTTATTTGACTTTCATTTAACCACTCCCGACTATAGAATAATATTGATCTTATTATTTTTAGTTTTTTGGACGTTCATATTGATATTATTTAGTAATTTCAGTTTTTGTTTTTCAGTATAACGTTTAAATGTTCGATATTTATTACGTAACTGATCACTTATTGTAATATAATAATATCATACACACAATATCAACAGCAAATCAACACACTAAAGACTAACGACAACATGAAATAACAAAATATGAAATAACTTTTTCACGGTGATTTATTTATTTAGATATTATTTTTGATACTTACTGATTATATAAAGTTAATATTATAAACCATATAATTAAAATGTTTCGAAAATAAAACAATTTTGTAAACCAATTTCATTACTCTTTTCATACGTGAGGTTCAAATCTGAGAGAAAACCGTGAGGCCCAGAGTCTGGGCCTTGCTTTCACGGCCCTGAGGTATGCTATCTACGAATGATAGTGAATATGAAAATTATTTATAGATCGCAAAATCGTCGTAATTGCAATCATGTTTAGCTCACGTTTGTGCCGGAAATAACGAAGACGATAGATTTTAAGCGCGTATCGTCTCGGTGATTCGCTTACGTTGAGTAAAATTAAACAGAACAAAAACAATTCAATCAGGCCGACACATGCAGAGATTGCGAATCCTTATGTAGATCCTTCTGATACACTACAGTTCGTGATGCACCACAGCTGTTTTGATATTTTCTCGTTAGGAAAAAAACATATTCTGAGTACGGGTAAACGCGCTTCTGTTTGTGATTATATAAACATGTATGGTATGTTTTACATACACTAATACACGTATATACAAAGGTGCGTTACTTGGATCTTCTGCAAATGATTATGGTAAACCTGTCCCTTAGATCGGAAACCTGCTGCTGCACACGATGATTACGATGATGTTCGCGGTCACGGGAGGAGGGAGAGGACCTGTCGGCGGTGGGTCGGGATCGTTACCTTTGTGCTTTTCGCGGAATATTGAAAACGTACACACACTTTTATGACACAAAAATTACAATTTCAATTTCAATAACGTTCGAGAAACCGTCGTGAACTCCCATAATAACACATTCCACGAAGCATTGTGTCACGTCAACTCCGTACGCGCGCACGAAAACGGGTCGGATCTCGCGAGCACATAACATTATAACGTGTAAAAAAAAAATCCCCAAGAACATATTGGATTAAAATGATGATGCTCGAAACATTTTAAAAAATGTTGCGAATAGCAGTTATCACTTGTAATGTTATGCGCCGTTATACGTTCGATGTTTGTGTTTCGATCCAGTACCGACAATAATACAACGTAATCCATCATTCCGTGTACGGGGAGAGGGCGAACGAAGCGATAATCACGTACGTAATAACCCGAACTGCTGTCGACTTTTTTTTCGAACAAATCGGTGCGAAGAATAAACATAAAAATCAAAAAAAGAAAACCCCAAAAACGCCGATACGTTCGATTAACGTCATCATTTCCCCGCGATTGAAAACACATTTTGTCCTGGCACAAAAGTGTTCCGCGGGGTGTGTTAATGGCAATATTGGGCACAGGTACGGTACTTGTGTACGGGTAAATAGGAGAATTATAAACGCTATCCATCGGAATCGTGACATTTTCACGGATTTCGGCTTTCATTACGCCACACAGTAGAAGAAATTGGTATTTTAAACGGACAATTTTTTTTTTTTTTTATATATTAAATTTTTATAGTGTATTCTTATTGGAAAAAAAGAAAAACAATTTTTTAATAATTTTATAGCTTACCAAGTCACATAGTAATCTGTATATATAACTAGATAATTTTTATTATTAATTTTTTTCAACAAATACATTTTAATACTAATTTAATAAAAACTTATTTTATTTTATAGTATAGGTATTTATTTTAAGATACAAATAATGTATTGATCAAGATTTAATAGAGAGTAGTTTAATGAAGTGGTTCGGATTATATCAGCAGCGAATGAAATATCGTAAGTCAAGAACCGTATTAACTCTTGATGATTTTCGAGTATGATTTTTTCTTATCTTCGAATAATCTTTTTTTTTTTTTGTTTCTTGAGTTTCTTCATAAAACATTCCAATGGGAAAGGAAGTCAGCTCTATAAACTTAGATCCATGAATCAAAATGTTATGAACACTTGGTGGCATTCTGTACTCACTATGTAGTTCAAGGTACATTTTTGTAGTTTGTTGTGCATACTCGTCGAATATTTTGTAGTCAACTTCATATGAACAAGCCAATAAACTTATTATAATTTTAAATCTTTTTAAGAGTCTTTCATCCAATTTAGTAATCTTTGATACTTCTAAGTAATTTTCAAAAAATCTTCGAGCAACATTATCAGTATTTTATGTACCTTTTCCTTGAAACATATTGTTAACTTTTAAACCTAATTTTTCCCATAAATTATTTTGGATTACTTTTTTACGATTCATAATTTGCATTTTTTGTAAAGCTATAGCGTTTTTATTTGACTCCAAAATACCTTTTATATATGTAACATCAACTGTTAACATTTTGTACACGCATAAAGTGGAGATAATCCATACTTAAAATTAATATCATTACAAGATAATGATTTAATTTTTTCTAAATTATTTATGTTTTTCGAAGAAAACAAAACACTATATCTTCATTATTTTCTTTTGTGCCCAAAGGTTTAATGGTACTAAGGAAATTAAAAATAAACTCCCGTCACTTTTTACATTTTTGTTAAATATTATTTCAACCACTCCTTCACTTGACACATTTTCAACCCTCATTTCCTTCTACTTCATTTTCTACTTATTATTTGGCTTGCTTTTTTGTGATATTTAAAGTGACCGGAACTTTCATCACAAACCCATTTAAAATGTGGATCGATCTTTATCAACCCATCAAAATGTTGGCTGTTTAAATTTAAACTTTCTATAAGTCTTTCAGTTGTATGATCTACTAAGCTTTATAAAGGCAAAGTTGCACTTAATTCACTAACTTCAATATTCTTTAGGTAACACGTTGATTTAGCAACTTTAATTTTATCGTAATAAGAATAAATATCTGCATTGCATTGTGTTGCTCATTTTTTCATAGTTATATTAGAATTGTTCATCATATTTGCATCAATAATTAACACCAAAGCTTCATCATCGGTAAACGATAAAATATATTTATATTTATATTTATTTATATATTTATATTATTTATAAAATATGTACATAGGCCGATATGTTCGTATTTAATAGTTTATTAATTTAGTATATCACATACCAAGTTTTAAACGAACAAATGCCAAAATATGTGATAAAATACTCTAATATTTTGGAATTAATAAATAATTTTTGAAATGTACCCTAAAAATGCATATCAAGTTAAATTTGTTACAAAATAAAAAAAATTCAAAGTAAAAACTGCAATAGATTAATCTGTATCATTTGAGACACATTTTCTGCTTACGGACCTACGTATTGGGACATTAAAAAAAAAAAAGATGAATTTACATCAAATCTGCTCTAAATATAAAACACTTTATTGACCCTTGGTGTTTTATCGAAAGTATTGTTATAACATGGTAGCAACTAGATCTCTTCATACCTGTACACGTGAATTCATGAATATTCACGTGTCAAATACAAAATTAAAACGTATTATTTTACCTTAATTTTGTACAGATAATATTTTATTAAAACTTCAAATAATAAACACAAAATTACTTATTTTATTATTATAAAAAAGAATATTTCTTTTGGATAAGGGTGGATGCCACGTGACACGTAAGCTGTAGTTGGGGCCGGGAATTCATTGCAGTACAATAATGACTGATATGGACTTATAAACCCAAGTACACTGATTCATTTGGAACATCATAAATAATAATTATATGCAAAATTTCGTGTAAGTACTACATAAACATTGTTATATTACACTTAAATGATACCTATATCCGAATGTACTTAATTCATTTTATTTCATTTTTATTGTTTCGGTTACGTACGAAACGAATTTTTTTCTTTTCGTAGGCATGCGGTTTTAAAGCTGACACGCACTTACGCTGAAATAGAACAACGATGCAACGATGTTAATAAATGGTTAGTGAAAAATTAATATATAAAATATATTATCGTTCCTTAATATTATGTTAAGCTATTTTTGGGAAATCAATCGATTTGATAAAACGATTTTTAATCGTATGACATTCACTTACATTATTATTATGTACTTAATCTTTTTTTTAATCGCAAAGTTTTTTTTTAATTTTTAATGACGTGGCTTTTACGAATTATAATGATATAAATGCGGTTTGTAAGTGTATGATGTAATAATATATAAACGCTTTTTTTCGAGTCAATTTTTTCTGGTTACTTAAACCATTTATTAATGCATTTTTAGTGCAATGAAATATGACATTTCCTTGGCTCTAGTTTCTGTATAATTTTATACTGAATTCTTAATTTCATAATATATATTTCATTAATAATAATTTCACCAACATTGTCCATTTCCGTTTATTACAAAAAATATAACTCTATAATTAGTATATCTAATATTACTACCTAGCCCGGGTTTATAATTTTGTTATAATTATTTCATTAATTAAAAAATAACAATAATATTTATTTTGATAATACAAGTATACTATAATATATAAATATAAGTTTAATATAATATAAATATAATAAATTGTATAAGAGACAACTGGTTAGTTTGCTGTTAGACGCGTGTAAATGATCGTAAATATGTACCTTATAAATCATTTGTTGGATATCGAAAAGAAAAATGCTAAAAATCATTTAAAAATTATCCGATATAAGGAACTGTTTAACATAAAATAATGTATTTAACTAATATTAACACGTCATGAAATCTCACATCAGTGATGTATTATATGGGAAGAGGGTGTTCTGGAAATTATAACACTCCTTCATTATTTTTTTTAGAGCACTGTCTTATATTTAAGTAATATGATATAATGACGACAAAATGATTATATATTTGAATACTGATTTGAAAATGTATAAATTTATATCTGTAAATCTAATTATACGTCAACTGCACAGAATAAAACTTAATTTTTGTCATTAAAAAGGATTTAGACTTATCTTAAACTTATCTATGTAATACTATGGGATAAGTAGGTCTATTTTTTCAGTTTACTAAGACGTGATAATAATTATAAAATATAATTAATTTGTAATTGTTCTGTTTAGAAAAGACTTAATGGATTATCAATCAATCAGAAGGACTTTATTCAAAGAAATCAAGTATTAGACGTATTGGCATTAAAAAAAGACGTCTTTCATTAGCATCATAAAATTAATTAATACATTTATGCAAAGTTTAAAAAATTGATTTGTGAAATTATTCACTGTTCTGAAATTATTTAATGTTTTATTTAGTTCAATTTTTCATTTATTCCAGTAATAAAATTATAGTTGAAAATGAAATAGTAATCCTAAGTTATTTTTTTTACAAAAAAATAATCACTTTTAAGGTGATTTTACATACCATTGAGTTATTTATCATATAGGTCCATACAACACCATGGAAGTATAACTTTTACCACTCACTCGAATGAAACAATATATTGATATTTTTACTGCTCTAATATAACCTGTAGTTGATTATAAATTATACCAATTTTCAACAAATGTTATTTTCACAATATTTTAAGTACTTGATACTTTTAAGCTATGATAATATTTTTGGAGAAAAATGCCAAAAAAGCCAAAATACACCACTGCTCATAAAAATATTTATCGTTTTATTTACCGACTGTTGACAACGACGATTCTTTTTCACCTCCTGATCGTTTGCGTTAACGGACCTACCCCTAATCTTCAAACTTTGTTTTAGAATTTGTAAAAATAATTATGTTATATTCAAAAACATCTGTACATATGTGTATGTGTGTATTAATATTACCCCCTCTGCCATATAATAAAGAATCCAAGAGATACCTCTGGAGTCAATTGAACTCGTTCTCACGATGGCCGAAACATTTTGTCAAGGGGGGCTTAAGTATACCCAATGACATCAGATTTTGTATACGTATTGCTGTACTCGTATTGCTTATCAATGTAATCTGGTGTTTACGGATCAAAGGATATAATCATAATTGGATATTTATGCTCAATACGAACAAACAAATCATCAATGTAAATTTAATGTTTCATTTCGACGTGTATATTTCGATATATTTATACTTAGGTGCACAAGCCGTAAACTTCGCGAATCGGCTCACCGGACATTATAAGTTCCACTTACCGACAACATGCAAACTGCTTTAATTAGCATTTATAAATATATAAACTATACAGCAAGCCAGTGTGTTTTTAAATTTCCCGTACCCGCTGGAAATCGGTTGATATCAATAATCATTGCGTACCCTTTATATTGGCTTTTGGTCTCAACGGAGCTAGTCTTACACCGAAGAAAATCGAGAAAAAATTGAGAACTGGACTATATTAGTCACGTGTATACTTAATAAAATGTACGTAAGTTTGCCGCGGTCCAACTTTAAACAAATAACATAGTTTTGCCGCATGTGTACATAATATTTTTTAAGATCAAATATGTTCGTGTGTGTGTATGTGTGTGTGTGTGTGTAATATCCAGGAAAAAATAAATTGCGGTGGATATGTGGGCCCGCGTCTGTGTTTGTTTTAAAACGCGAAACGAAATTTTAAGGGTTACTTTCCTAAGAAAGTGGTTTGTGTTATTCAAGTAGAAAAATTGAAATGTTTACTGCACAATACACAACGCTTGTTAGGGCTTAAATGTATGTGAGTAAGTGAAGCTAGCAAAACGCAACGAACCATAAAATAGTATATATATATATATATAATATTGTAATATAATGATAGTTGTAGACGAGTTACATGAAACGGAAATTTTAATCATTTTCGTAAAATTAACATGTGTTTAATATGCACATCTCGCGTTTGTGAAAAGTATATAAATAAATATTAGTCAAACGATAGCCTGCATTTTTTATTTTATTTTTTGTATAATAGAATCATCATCATCATCATCATTAATATGATCGTCAACGTTAAAGTTGAGAGCACGAATTAAGATATAATTTATGCAAAAATACAGGTTAAATTATTATCATTATTATTATTATTATTATTATTATAATTATGCTCGCAGTCAAGAATATCTGGAAAAGCTTTTACCAGTGTTCCAAAGGTAATCAAATTAACCGCCGTACACACGGAAATATATTACGCATGTACGCTTTTTTGTAGATATTTTTATCGCGTTACACTACGTTTTGTTTAATGTTTATAATATAATTATACACGCTTTCACACGCACACACACACATACACACACACATACACACACACATACGTACGGAAATAATTATTTATAGCAAGTGCGATAACTTTACGGGATTGCAAAAGAAATTGAAAATGTATATAGTACACGTCTTCGTTTATACGAATTTCGCTGTTTTTTTTTTCAACGTCATCAATATAATATAACCGTTACACCAAGTACGGAAACAAAACGGGCTTTTGTAAGTACGTTCTATTAAAACCGCGATTCCGCAATCGTTGGCTGCAATCATGTATAATGTAATTATGTACAAAGCGAACGATACGGTTACACTTAGTGTATATGCGTATTTTTGAAACCAATTATAAATTACAATATTCCACTTTAGACGAGTGAACTATGAAGTATACATCGATTATCTTATTTTTCGAGAAAGGGTGATAGAGAGAGAGAGAGAGAGAGAGAGAGAGAGAGAGAGAGAAAGAGCGAGAGAGAGTAAGAGAATAAACATGATTCGTGTACGAGATATTTAGACCCCGTATTATAGTGGTGTTTCGCGCAATATTAAAAGTTTTCAAATAAGTTATTATCCAAAGACATCCATGTAACAATTTAAACGATAGTTTGGTTTTGACAGCTGTCTAAAGAAACAATTAATTTTAAAAACTTATATGGAACTCAATTCTAGACGAAAGACAAGTAGAAAAAGTTTCAAAGATATATCTGTTCAAACGGAAACTATGAATGTACATCCCGAAATATATAATGAACGGTATTATAGATTTATGTATTATAATGTATACGCATTAAAAGATTATTGTTAAATTATATTCGATTGAACGTAAACAACTTTAGCTATTCGTAAGGGATTATTTTTAATTTCGAATTCCTAGTAGGGAAAAAATACTTTTTTATGTATTACAGGTGCTTGATAAAGTCTCCAAGAATAAACAAGTACTATTTTACCCTGATTTTAGAAACTTTATTCCAGTCCCATCTTACAACACCTACCAGTTATTTAATAACAAAAAAAAAAAATAGTTTTTTGGAACAAGCAATACCGTTCTTATGAAATATATTCATTTTATTACCATAAACAAATATAATAACAATAATTAAATTAACGTATTATATACAATAAAAAAAAAATGATGACGCAGGGATTATATATGTATGATTAACGATTTAACGCGTTTTTTTTTTTAATGTTAAATCGATAACTTAAATAAATTACTGCACTTGTATGATTTGTGAAAGATGACTTATCGTCTATTATACTCAGTTTAATACAATATTTTCATATGTTAAATGCTCGTACACATTTAATGTCGTATTAATTATAACATTAGAAATTCTGAATACCTAACAGGCGTATTATAGTCAAGATATATAATTTCAATAACGAGAAACTGTAAATTTGTTTTGATTTCAGTATGTGTACCGTATGTGTAAAACAATGTTGAATTCAAAATTAATACAGTTGTTCGGTATAAAGATAAGTCATAATCAATGGAAACAACGAATGAAGCTGTTGAGTAATGTGGTATGATAATTCTGTGGCATTAGGGTAAATGTACATAAGTTAACTTATGCTCATAATGACTTTATCGTGTTATCGTATATAGTTCTTTTCCCTTTACATTTTGGTATAAGAACATAAGTCGTGAGACTATTATTTAATAATAGTATTCACTAATATTGCTGTGTTAAAAGTACATAAGTCTTAGAATTCATTATTGTTAATTTGGGTGAATATTATTATGTTTACTTATGTACTTATATAAATTCGAACATTTTAAACTGTGATGAGAATATATACATAAGTTAAGTTATGTAGTTTTTCTTTTTCTTATATTTATGTTGGCAAAATTAGATTTAAAATTCAAGAAACCCAAATTTGATACATGCCACAAATATGATATCCTCAAATTGAAAGCAAAAGTAGAAAAATGTGATATTGAATGAAATAAGATATTATTAGAATTGAAGCAGCACAATGAAGATGCTGATAAAGGTTATGGTAGCAAATCAGTAGATAAAGATACAGCCAAAAATGATGACACTAAACAAATTTATACATTTGATCTCCAACAATGTTTGCCTACTCCATACTTAAATACTTCTGTTACTTTTTATAAAAGACAACTATGGACTTTCAGCCTCACTATACATGATTGTATAACTGGACAACCTTACTGATATATGTGGCATGAAGCGGTTGCAGGCAGGGGTGCTAATCAAATAGTACCTTGCTTATATCATTTTTTAAATGAAAAAAATTCTGATAATATTGAAGAGATTACATTGTACAGTGAAACTTGGGGGGGGCCAAAATAAAAATAATCATGTTAACAATATGTTCCAAGTTGTTCTTTTAAACCACTCAGTACTAAAAACAATAAAACAATTAATGATAAATTTCTCACACCAGGCCATACACACATGGAGTGTGACATTGATCATTCAGCCATAGAAAAAAGGAAGAAGAATGGTGGTATGGTGATATATATTCCAAATGATTGGTATCAATTAGTAAGGACCACAGGAAAAAAAATTGAAGTTATAGTTATGTCTCAGGATAATTTTATTGATTTTGCTTCCCTTTTAAAGACAAATAGATTTATATAAAAATATATATGCAAATATACATACAAAATATAAATACAAATTACAAATTAAAAAAAAAAAAATACAAATGGCGACCAAGTCATTTGGCAAGGAATTCAGAGGCTACAATATAGTAAAAATTTTGGTTTAGTTTTATACAAAATTACTTTAAATGGTAATGAATCTTTCAGTACCATATATTTTTCCAGAAGAGGAAAAACACCCAAACAATTACAGTTACAAAAATGTTGTACTAGTCCTCTACCTATTAGCAATGAATAGAAAAAAGAACTACTATCTCTACTTCCTTTGATAGACCCTATTTATCATGGATTTTATGAAAATTTATTCACAACTCAAAAACAATGTGATATTGGTCCAGATTTGGAAAAATTTTATTTTGAAACTGACTAATAATTTATAAAGTAATAATAATTAAACCTAAGTCTTAATATAATATTCAATTTATATATTTAATTATTTCAAAAATAACATATTTTAGCTATGTATTAGGCCCGGCGCACATTGAGACGCAGGCGATTCAGCGCAGCGCAGCGTAGTTTTCTGTAATCTATTAGTTAGAACGTACTAGCGCATATTGGGAGGCAGGGCAGGACAGAGCAATGCTGTGCCTGTGTCGACCTGCGTCATGCAGTGTCCGCAACACAGATTACTGCACACGTTGCACCTGCAATGTTTTAGAAATTACGATATACCTTAAAAAGACTTTCAGTTTTTCTTCAGGATCAATCGGCTTTTGAGCATTACACCCAGATGAATAAATAGTATCTCGTATTAAATTAAGAACTTCATTGAATTAATTTCAGTCCAGGCGAAAGTAGTTCAAAAATTGTTTGTCAGAAAATTCCGATAACAAATTGAATTAACCCTGACTTTGTCTTCTCTTCATAAAGAATTTATTTTTTAATTTTCCACATTTTTTTTCTTTACTTAACGAATACAACAAAATTAATTCATCAAATTCGTCATCAGAATCTGATTCAAAACTTAAATTTATTACATTTTCGACCATCATACTATCGCTCATGCTGGTAACTGTGGACAACAACTATCGGAGAAACGTCAGAACTGCATAGTAATATGGGCTCACTTAGGTAGCGCAGTTTTTCCTGCGCTGCGTCGCCTGTGTCTCAATGTGCGCCAGGCCTTATTCTGTTGTATGTCAATTATTTTAATTTGAAACTAATTTTTAACTTGTAAAAAGTTAAACATTTAAATTGTGAAGTTTCTTTGGTTCTATTGTTTTTATTTAACTATTTTTAATATTATGGTGTAAAATGAATTTATTTTTTTGTCAGGAAGTTGTAATAACTATAACGTAAAATTGAAACAAGTAGTTATTATTTTATTTTATGAATTGTTAAATTATTTTATTCTAGTTCTATTGTACTTAACTATTTTTATAGGTACATATTTTAAATTGAGACTGAAGTTTTATTTTTATTTTATTTTTTTTAAACAAAGTATTTTTTTAATTTGTTCTAGGTATCTTAGTGCTATAATGTTGTTATTATACTAATACTATTTTTATCTAACTTTTTTTAGCTGTTCATTAAATTTACAAGTTATAAAATAAATATTGAAATGAAATAAAGGATTGAGATACTCGTTAGACTATTGCACTTTTACTCATTGTTTTTGTCAAAAAAAGATTTAAGTTTAATATTTTTGGGTAAATTTCTTTTTCACAAGAATTTTAATTAATGCAATCTAAAGGGAGTTGTTTAAACTATTTAAAAATGTTATAAGAAGATATCTAACTAAATAATTGTATTTACACAAATAATTTGAATTTATTATTTGTCATCCTGAAAAGTTGTTATTTATAACTTATATACATTTACCCTAACGCCACAGAACTATTTATAATACAAATTAGTTATAATTTTGTTTACTTTTATAAGTACATGAAATTACATAATACTGTAGTTTTAGATTTTTATGAAAAAAAAAAAAATAATAATAATAATTACTTAAAAGCACTTTTCAAAATACAACTATAGTCAATATTTTTTATCTAAATTAAACCATATTACTTATAGTTCAGATCTAGAACAATTATTTTTTAGTTCCAACCCATCAATTGAAATTGATATTCTAAAATATTAACTTTACTGTAATAGAATGTAGTCGTTGTTATTTATAATTTTTCATGATTTTTTCGGTCGTTCGAATATTATTTCTGAAATACTACCTACTCGTATAGTTTTACATTTTACAATCAATAACATTTTTGTTATTGAAAAAATAAATAAATAAATAAATAATATACATAACTTGAAATAGATTACCTTTATAAAGAATTTTTTATTAGTATTATGCTAAAAATATTCCAATCGGTATTCGATAATATCATAATTATAAAAAATTTAATATATTAAACCCTTAACTGGTATCCTTACTTGAATGTTACATACATACAGGAATCATTGGGTCATTTATGATCCAATTTTAAACTATTTGTAACTTCAAATTTTTATTTTTTCAATATATTTTTTAAATTATATTCCAACTATTCAAATTTTAATTTCCTTACCTAATGACACACTTTTTACGGTAATAAAAGCAAGGCCTATGTATATAGAAGAAAAATTGAAAATAAAATGACATAGGCCTTTTTAGACCCAACGCACAGTGAGAAGCTAAAATTCATAAACATAAACTAAAAAAAAAAAGTTTATATTTGACTATCAATATATCTATCTATTTATAGAATTACATAAAAATTTATTAGATTAGACTATCGGATCCCACTCTACACCAAGCAATATTACGTAAAGCTTAAAGCTTATAAAATACTAGCCGACAAAATAATTTAAAATAACGATTTAATATTTATTCATTCATTTTATTGTGTTATTATTTTAATTTTTTAAAGTAAATCTGGAGCCCTCTGTGTAAGTACCTTTTTTATTTCTTAACACATTTTTTTTTTACAAATTAAGAATTGTTGATGTTTTTATAAAATGTGAATGTATATTATTATAAAATAACAGTAAGAATGTTAATTCTTATTAATAATAATAAGAATGTTTTAAAGTATCAATGGAAATTTGGACATTTAATTATGTTCCGTAATTGATCCGGATTTTATCTGGTGTTGTGGTTTACGATGACATTTTTAAACTTTACCCATTTTTGCTTTAATTTATTTAAATAGTGTGTAAAGTTCAGAATTTTTTTAATTTTTAACGAAAACTTGAAATATTTATTTAATGTAAGAGTGATAATTTTGAACTCTTCGATAATTCATTCATGGTATAAATAAATTTCAAATAACTCTGAATGTTAATATTTTATAACAGTTGATTTACCAACTATAGTCATGGAACCGTACTACGACCGTCTAACGCGGAATGTGGATCTAGAGATCAAAACATTACTGAAATTAGAAAAAAATATTTGCACATTTTTTTTTCGAACACATTTTTTTGGACAATTCTCTTAGATCTATTGTTATATAGATTATATATATATTTTTAACATAATTAAAAGTGGTTTGGAAAAATCTTGGACCCGGTTCAACCAGGTACTGTAAAACCTTTAAAAATTGCTTTTGCTAAGGGAAATACGAATTTCCTTGAAAGAAAAAAAGGATAAACGAACAAATATTACATTAATAAAAGAGTAATATACGCTTACATGAAAATATTATCAGTATTAATCATAGGCTTACACTACTTATATCCAATAATGTTATATATGCTACGCTACTTCTAAGGATTTTAATTGTATAAATAAAATGCATATAAGATTACCTAATTAAAATGGAAAATTTGGAATTTGATATTTCAATCTGACATATATTTGATTTGATTTTTTTTTTGATTGTATACTTAATTTATGATGCAAATTAAATTTAAAAAAAATAATAAATGAACGATGACCATGAAAATGACAATGATGATTAAAATGCTTAAATGTTAAGATAATATTAACACCTAATGTTTGTTTACCGGTTAATAATTTACACATATTTTATAATTATTTATTTAATGAAAAATAAACTTTTCTGATTGTATTATAATTTTTATTTTTATAAAATGTTTAGCGAAATACTTATATAATTTAACTCCATAACATTAATTTAAATATCCATGAAATATTTACACGTTTTCATATTGTTTTCTCACTTAGCGACGATACAAGTTAAGGGTAAAGTATCTCATTCTTATCTTGACATAATGTAATTTGAAAAATATTTATTCGTTTTCTGTTTTCTCGTTATATTTGATTTAATATTCCAGAGATTAGTAAGAGATATCTAACTATACATAATTGTGTTATGTCTTACTGATTACCGTTTATTTGTACGTAATAAGTTAATCATTATATCTTTCGTTTTCTCTTAATTTGCTAATTTTTCCTCCAACGTGCGATTTTCCTTTAAATCCGATCTCTTTTCGCTTCTTTGTATCAACTTTAATAAATAAGTAAGTTTACTGCTGCAAAATTCAAGCAGTGAAATTTTCTTGGAAATCGATTACATATATTTAATTGTGTTTCCTTTGCATGAGAAATTTTTCAATTGAATGAAATGTTATTTAAATAGTATACTTAGAATCCTAAAAATAATTCTTCATTTTTTCATTTACAATAGAATATGAGAAATAATTTTCAGTGCATTCCATTAATATTATTATAAATTTTCCGATTTTGAAGTATGTCAACAAAAAATACTGTACAGTACTGTGTTTAATATTATTTGTGTATAGAATGTTTTTAACAAGATTAAATATAAATCGAATTACATAATAGACTTTTTTTAGTAGGTCCACCGTGTAGGACGTTGTTAATGCCAGAAGGGGAAATTAAAAACAATTCTACTTTTGAACGAATATAATTTTTATATATGTAAATAAATATAAGTGAAATTTAATACATTTTAATTGAGATTATTTTGAAATATTTTCAACCACGACCTTTTCACTACTTTTACGATCGTCGGTATATTTCATGATACTACGGTACGTATTGATACTTTTCATGCAAAATTATTTTCGTTTGTGTTTCACACTATGGTCTTCCAGACGAGTTTTGTACATATATTTGTATTATTTATAGCATAGGTAGATATTTTATGCATCGTAATGTACTTTTTTTAGCCAGAAAAAAATAATAATAATAATCATAATAATTGTAATATTAGCATCGAAAAAAGTTTTGACGGGTACTTCAATGTGTTATTATTATTTTACAGATTATTTTTTATTGCTGGTTAAAAAAAAAAAGAAATCTAAGCAATATTTGCGTGTAAAACGTGTTAATTTATAAGAATTCAACACACAAAATATATTACCATCTGTATCATGGTATCATCTTGTTGTACGGAAAATTCCAAAAAAAAAATTAAAACAAATAATATATAAACCACCGCACGGTTGACAATAAAATCAAACGATCAAATTCGTGTAAACGTGTAATATAATTATACACAATGTGTATTACACATCTTATTGTTAAAGGTAGGTCGTAGAAGAAATCCTCGAGTCCAAATCCTTAAGGCTATTCCTCAAGTTAATATCTCGCCGCCACACGCATAGGATTTAATCAAGGATTTTTATTTTTCAGTGCATTAAATCAATTTTAGTCATCGTACCTATTACCCACCTCGATCAGGGACGGGTTTAAAGGAATGGCTAAGGGGACATTAGTCCCCCCCCCTTAAAACTAAGATATTATATAAAGTCAAGTATTATTGTGATATATTGATATATTAATAATTATTATAAAATATCGTCGATCGTCATTGATGAATATTGTACCCATTTTATATATTTTCTTATAAATAAATAGCACATTTTTGTTGTTAATTATATGTGTAAACCTATACTTTTAAAATGGTTTCAGATTAAAATGTAAACCAATAATATAATTATTTAAAATTTGTCACCATTGTGAAAAAAAATGACTTAATTATGAGGGACTCAAAAAAATATTCTGTAATTTAAAATTGTATATAGATTATAAAAACAACTAACTAAATTCTTAAACCTCCATTAGCTCCTCCCTTGGTGAGTGACAAAACCCGCCCCTGACCTCTGTGTATATATTAGTCGCGTGATGTGCTAGTATTATTTTATATTTTTTAAATCTAAGTTAGTTGTACGCTGGATGTATCCGTGGGTGTGCTCGACGGAGAGTTATAGGAACGTAGATAGAGGATCATTAAATGAAAATGGCAACGAAAATTAACAGAAGAATAAAATAAGATAATTTTCTGAACAGTGGACTATATAATAAATAATCTTAAGAAACTAAAACATATATCGGGATGGAGAGACCTTTATATCTAAATGTGAATCAAAATTACAATTGTAAAAACTTAATACTAAAAATATTAGGTATAAATGTAAATTGCCTGATAAGTTCTGAGCCGACTTCCGGACTAAGTGGCGGCGAACGGCGACAGGTTGAAACATCGGTGGTGACGAGGGGCACGCAAGCGACAAGATAGTATTAAACGGTATCGAAAACGGGACATCGGCGGCGAGCGAAGGCGCATACACGACGACGTTAAATATATTTTTTTCGTCGACGAACAAAAGGAACGCAATAAAACACGACGGCGAAGAGTGTATTTTAATAATTTTTATATTTGCCGACGCGTAATAACAGAAAAAAAAAAAAAAAAATAGGCGATTGATTGCGTTAATTAACAACGACGCGAAACCACGCGCACGGTAGTGATTACGCGAGGGGCACCGAAAGCGCGACCGATAAAAGTAAGCCAATGACAGCGGTACAGGTAGTTCACACTACCAACTCCGCGAAATAGAAAAAGGCGGATCCGACAGTAGTATTTTTTCATATCAACATAGGCGTGCGCAGACAATACTCGCAGGTGGTGCATTCCTATTTTACTATTTACCAATAATATTTTTGCCATCATCTAAAATGTTTTCCAATACAAAATATTAGAAATATTTGGCATGGTTCAACTTAAAATAATTTTTTTTTATTAATTGTATAATCATTGCCATTTACCTTAAAAAAAAATACAAAATAACCGAACATTTATTAATAATTTATTTACTTATAATATAATATTTATGAGGAACATATATTTTCACTTAATATCTATATGAAAATTAAAGTTCAAGACGACGTATGGCTGGAGTTAAAGATTTAAATTCTTCAATGATATCTTCAAAATTTATATTTGTAGCCATTTCTTGCTCTACAAATATCATTAATAAACACTCAAGACGTTCTTGTGACATCTGACTCCTTAATTTATTTTTGACAAAAATTAATTTTGAAAAGGCTCTTTCACAGCTACAACTTGTAACCGGAATTGTTACAAAGAGCGATAATGTTTTAAAAATGTTTGTTAAAAAATTGTTTCTATAACAAACACCAGGCCGTAAAGCCGCACTGCCGCAGGTGGTGCGCTTGCATACCCTGCACCACCCGCCCGCACGCCTATGCATATAAATGACGTTTAATTGTGCTATACGTATATTCGTCATGGAAAAATCAGACGATGATGTTATGGTGGCTATAGTTTGCTAGGTGGAAATCAGCTGATTAAAAACTCGCGCGAAAAACAGCGAAAGAAGTGTACGCATTCCTGTTCACCACTTGTGTTTCGCTGCAACACCAGACCCGAGTTTTATACACGGAATCGCTCATTCGGATTTATAACATAAATAGTATATGTTTATCATCTATTACCGCCGCGACAATGCTACGACCCGTGTACAGCACACGATGACTTCCCGATACGATTACATTCTCCGAACGAAACGCCCACGATATGTTTTTATTCGATAAATAATCGCAGTTGAATTGAATCATAATTGAATCCCACCGCGCGCCGCATTCACCGCCGACGCCTCGGTTCCGACGGGTTTAAATATGTTAATTATCGAGTTCGAATACGCGCTCGAAAATTTTAAAGGGAAAATAATACTGTTGCGGATGAACGGAAACGGCGAGAACGAGCAGGTATTAATTGTTTAGTTATCGTGTATTTGAAAATTAAACATTTATAAATATAACTCGTAGTATTTGCAAGCGCGCGCGTGTGTGTTATACATTTCTAGGTAAATAAGATCTTTTCATTATGTCATTTAATAATACTTTTTAATCGGTTCTCTTTCATTGCAGTGTTGTTTAAACTAATGTACGTTGTCAATATACAAGTAGTACGCACAGTTTGACGGTTCGAATAAAACGAAATCATCGATTACAACTGTGATTTTTACATAAATCATTATTTCAGTTACCACAATAATTATCAACAATACTCTAATACAGTTTATTATATACTGCTCTACAATTATTCGCTTCGTGAAAATTGTGTTCATACCGGTGTCTAGAAATTATTATTTCTACTCATATTTCATTTTCACATTAAAATATTTATTGAAGCAGAGTTTTATGTTTTCTCAGACTTTGATGATTCTATTATAAATATAATATTGTATGTGATGTGTTATCAAAGAATTTATACTATTATTCATCTTTAATCGATTGATGTTTCGTCGAAATTTAACGCGTTACCTGGCATATCTGAAATTGTATGTCTGATATACTAGTCCAATTCAACGCGAAATTATTTTTATAGGGTTTCGTAATAAAATATTCCATTAGAATGAAGTAATGACAAAAATCGGTTCAATCAAATTCTTTTTCGTCCAGTTCTGTCTTTAGCATTTATATTTTTTTTTCAAGAGTATGTATTGATTTTATTTTACGTATAATTTTATGTCCAATACATTATATTTCTCGCAACCTTTTTATTTTTATTTTTTTTTTTTTTTGTAGCAGTAGCTGTATCCAATGTTTAATTTATTATATAAAGTTTGTATTAAATTCCGACATGCTATTAAGGAAGGAGAAAAAAATTTATAATTCTACACTAAAAAGGAACAAAATATGACACTAAACCTATTTTTTTTATTTTTTTTTTTTATATTCGTTTGAACCATGGTTTTGGGTATAATATTTTAATAAAATATTTTCGATTGCTCTTCTCGGCTGTACCCATTTCTGACCTCGAACTATTCTAAAATAATCAGAAATAGTATATTTTATCCGCAAGACGTTTTACTTAAATTCGTTACCGAAAACTATAAGAGTCGCTTGGAATACTTGTTTGATAACGAAAAATAAATCATCAGAAACCCAGTGGTTTATTTTCAATGACGTACAATTGGAATTTATAATTTACATGTTATAGCTGTTCGCTTAATGGTTTCATATCCACGCGTTTCTTGTTTTTATTAAACAATAATATTGTTACAATATTCGTTGAAATAATAATTAAAATTAATATAATATGTAGTTCCATAATTTTTACAAGACGGCGTATCTTCAGGATCTTAATAATAATAATAATGATCACACTGTATAATAAGTATATGTTAGGTGGTTAAAAGTTTCGCGTAGTGGTTTAACGATATCAAACAAATTTTAAAACATTATCGGATAGAAAAAAAAACATCAAATATATATATAAAAACAGTTTTTCATCATAACTAATGATTGAGTATTCTTTCCTGATTCGCTTGGTTTTTGAAGAATTATAAAATTTCTCATCGTTATTTTTATTTAAATAGATATTTTTATAAAAGTTTAGCATGATCCAAAGAAACCCGAGAAATATTGCACCTTTCCGATAATTTTCGCAGAAATATATCATTACATTTTTGCATTGTTATTCATTTTCAAATTATATCCGAGATAAAATACAGGAATAAAGGAATTAAATAATGATTAATAAATGTGAAGTATTCATTTTTCTTTATTAAGATCAAAATCGATTAATACTCAATTCGCTATAAAATTATATCTAACAGAAAGTACTTGATATTATATTCATACAATTAAAACGTATAATAGACGGGTGTTTTTTTTTCGCGTTATAAGTCTCTTTGTTCTTGTATTACTTATATTACGTTCCATTAATATTATTCAATTCCGATCACTCTTGCCTCACAAGTACCAAATAAGTACCATCGTACAAAATTCAAATGGTTTGTTAATCAAACAACGCGAAAATCGTTTAAGAAGAAAAACAACTATGTTTTATTACGAGATGAAACATCATACATGTTTCAGGCGACCAAGGATTTCGCTCTCTAATTTAATATAATACGTTATCATACCGTTGTCGCTTTAACAAACACTCGAACGACGTGTAGGTAACACAAGCATTGCCGTTAATCGAAATCTTTCCCAAACTCGGTCTCCTCTATCGCTGTTCCGTTGGCGCATGCATTTTCATTTCTTCTTAAACGTTAAATTTACGCATGTTCCCGTCTGCAAAGCGAAATTGTAATATTATATCATATAACATATCACTAGAGTAATTATTATCTTTTTCTTTTTTGTCTTCAATCGTTTGATTGGTTTGCAGCAACCTTCTCTATCGTTACTTAGTAACTCCTTGTAGCTAATCTTCTCCCATGTCGATCATGATTTGCTTCTTGTACTACGACCATAGAACCTTCTATGACGCTTTCTGTTAGACGATCGTGGCGTAGTAGATGTCCTATAATTTCGTGTCTTCTACCTTTTATGGCATGCCAGAGTTTTACCTTTTATTTTAATCTATCTAATGCTGCTGCACCTATTGTTCTTTTAATCCATTTTAACATTTTACGTTAGTAGTAATGATCGTGTCATAAATATATCATAGTATTATTATTATTATTTATATTTTTAAAAGGTACCCATCGCACGCCGGCTATCCATTTGCTAGTCGGTTATCTATGTGTTTCGGTATTTCTACGCACACATAATCAAAAGCTTAAAACGTCAATATACATTTGCATACGATTTTACCCGTTTTTCCTGTAATTAAATTAGCCCACACACGAATACTAAATCGAGGCGGCAACGGATCTCGGCGATTAACCGTACAGATACACGTTACCGCTGCGCACGCGTTTGGACGTACATTTTTTTTTCTTTCCTTTTGCTTTTATTTACTCCCTTAATTTTTCTTCGCTTGTTACTGCGCTTTATACCTGTATGACATCGATTGTGATGAATAAAAAAAAATAAAATAAAAAAAATACTTAATTATTTTTTCGAAACAGTTGTTTCTTTTTTATAAATATCCCGGTATCTCTTGCATACCATCTTGCAGTTAACAAAGCATTGTCATACCTTCGAATACTGCGCTCAAATATAATATTGTATAGTTTAGGTAACGTAATATATTAAGGTCCTTTTTTTCTATTTTTTTTTTCTGTTCAATGGTTAGTATGTAAAAACAGAGATAAAATATCTGGTACGCGCATAAAGTAAAAAATTATTTTTCATCTAAATGTATACATAGATATAACTACATTTTAAACACAATACATAATTCAAAAAAAAAAGTCAGATTTTATTCGTTGTTGTATCCGTCACGAATTAATATCCTACCTCCCTCTTATTAACCATTACATTGAACGCAATCGAAAATCAAAACAATAACTGAACACCGACGACACAAAAAGTAATTAATTAAAACATAAAGATTCGTATGATTGTATCGATACCACGCGATCCCTACTAATTGATTGTTGCTGTGCATTATAGCCGTATGCGTGTGTACGGAACTTATGCCTGTGCGGTCGAACGCGCACGCGAAGCCCACACAGCAAATTATTGTTATTTTTTTTTATCATTGTTGTGTCGTCTTCATCTCGTTATTGCTGTTAATCAATTTTTGACGTCCGTGAAGTTGCCCCCCCCCCCACTTTGTCCTATTGAATTCCAGCCCTCACCAATATTTTGGAACTAATTTGGCACTATTTGGAATCAAGTTTTCAGAATTTGGAACTTCACATTTATTATTTTGATAGTATGAAAACTAGAAGTATTTTAAAAGTATTCGGAATACTTTTGAAGTATTCTAAATATATCATACGTATAAAATTATATGTATATTGAACCATTTAATTATAAATTCATAAAAATAACACTTTATGGACTTGTCCAATAATAATAGCCTGAATGTATTGTGTTCAAAATAGTATCAAATTATATGACAAGATAAGGAAAACCAATAATAATATGATTTATATTAATTTTCTCTTAAACAATGTAGTTTGTGTTCGAAAATATTGAAGTATACTTACTGTTATATTTTATACGTTCATAGATATTTAATTAGTTTTAATACAGTTTTTGTAAATTTCTAATTATATTGACAGTTTAAAATAGTAATGTTAAAGTTTAATACCATATAAAGCTACGAGGAACCAAAAAATTGTCCTCATTGAATTGATAATGCCTGGGCGAAAGATATAACTTTTTCAAGTTGCTAATAGTTCTTTATAAGTTGTAAATATTTACATAGATAGCAAAATTTTGACAACTACAAAAATTATGCTTCCTAGTTTCAAAATGTCAATTTTAGATACCCCGAAATCTCCCTCCTATGAGCATAGCAATATATTAAGGGCACATATGGTCCGGAGTTTAAATATTATATTTCAACAGTAAAAAAAAATTGTCTGCTAATCATAAAGATATATTATAAAATGTTCAATCGTATTATACAACATTTATAGATACTATTAATGCAAATTAATTTTTTTACCAAGTTGAAAAACAGATTTCTAAAAACAATATTTTAAGCATGTACTAAGAAATATAATTTTGAAATTTCAACTTTCCAATTTTTAGATTTGTTTTCTTTTAGATAACTAATTATCCTTTTTTAAAGCATTAACTATTTTTAAATCTCACAATTTTAATTTATTATTACTATTTGTTTTTAAATCTGTAACCTATATTAACTATAGGTGTTTCGGAAAACTAGATTCTAATTAATTTCAAATAAGATTCAAAATGTTGGATGAATGTTTGAAGTCGATAGGATAAAGTGGGTGGTGGGAGGGGCTGCGTGGATTTGTACCCCCCCCCCCCCCCCCCGATCGAAAAACTCTTATTCTGGGAAAAGGGTGAAGTTCCAAATAATAAAAAGTTGGTTCCAAATAGTTCCAAATTAGTTCCAAAATATTGGTGAAGGTTTGAATTCGATAGCACAAAGTGTGAGGGGGGAGGGGCAACTTCACGGACGTCAATTTTTGTCCTAAACCGATGGTCTTGAATAACGCTTCAGCGGTATTACATTTTCGATCCGGTCCACTGTCGTCCGCGTGCAGGACACCAACACGCTAAGATGGTCTGCCGCCGGAACAGTTTCGAAAGACACGAAAATATAGTACAACGCACAAACATTAAGGGCACACGTACATTTCGTTCACGCGCGGGATCCCGCGAGAATAATAATCGTCACCACCGCGGTAAACGGTCGCACGTCGGTGATGGGCACGTGCACCGCTGCCGCCGCGTCCGGTTAGGCGTTCCGACAGAACAGCGGACTTGCCAAAACGAATATTTTCCCCCGTTTCAGGTGGTCGACGACGTTAACGCGTTTATCCGCGTACAACGCGCGTGCAACGGGGACGGACGGATTTGCGTCACGACTGCCAATCGATATTGTTCGGGTGTAGCACTGACGTCGCACACGTCTAAATCGAACGGCGCAGCGACAGGATTCCGTTTGTATATTTATTTTTTTCTCTTCGACCCCGTCCGCCAACCGGTATTTTCGAAACTGTTGCAGTCGACGCGGTCCACGTTTTACTTTTACGTGCGGTGTAACGGGTGCGGAATAATCTGTTCAACAGTTTTGATTTCCATTACGAGAACGATTCACGGAGTAACTCTTCACACGATCTCGCAATACAGTCATCGTCACACAGGCATCGCGAGTTGTTGCGTTTGCATCCTCTGACTTATTGATGATAAGTTCGTGAATCCGTTACACGCGAGTACGAAATAAAATCGAAAACTATTTAGCGCAATTTTATGCAATTTTTAACTTTTTTTTTTTTTTTCTTATTGCAATTTCGTTGATTTTCGGCATTTGTAATACAATCGATGTTTTCAAATATTATTCATACGATTTAATTTTTTAAATTTTATTTTACGTAAGAAATAAAATAACCATGGTGGGCGTGTCGGATATTAATATATTTTTAGAACATTTTAATAATAATTGAAGGTTATTTCAGGTGCTTCGTCGTAGCACCCGTTAATCATCATAGCCCTTTTTTTATCCGTCTCATATTTTTGTACTCGATTTGTATCCACTTGTACCCTCCTTAAATAAATTTGTACCCCTCTCCATTTTACGCAAAACCGAATTTTCCGTCCGGGTGCTGTAACGACGTCGTTCCAGTACCCGAAACCAACAAAAGTCGACCGGTCGATTTCCGACCTTGCTCGGTCTTTTGTACCGGATTTGTATCCATTTGTACCCTTCTTAAATAAATTTGTACCCCTCTCCCTTTTATGCAAAATTGAATTTCACGTCGTAAGCTCTAGAAATTATATAGGATATGCCTACTTATCAAATGGTGATTGAGAAGTCTTTTATGACACAAAAGAAAAGATAAAAATTAGTGAAAAGTTAGTAACTTTTGAACTTTTAATATATACAATTATATATAATAAAAATAATTATAACAGAAGTTTGTTTTTATTTATATCTATTATAATAATAAAACACATAACATTGTTTTCAATAATAATGTCCACACCATTCGTTATTTGCTGAAGCGTTGTCTTCTTATTTTAGATTTCTACTATACGTTTTACTACATTCGTATAATTTATTACAATTATTATTATTTTAAACGGATCGTGTTGTTACCAATCACCAATCATGTGGTATAAATCAAAACTTTCATAGTTCAAAACTTTTTTAGTGCTAATTTTATTATATTATATTTTCAGTCCAGTCCGATAGAAATTCGGTTCGTTCCGACTTTGGTCCTTTTTTAACATTTTCAGTCCCGTCCGGATCTTAAAATTACGGACCTTATAGAGCACTATTAGGTACATTTGTTTTTATGTAACGAGTAAACACTTAGTAAATTATGTCTAATTCATGAGTCATGAGCAAAAATGGATTTAGAATTTTGTTAATAATTATTATAGTTATATTAGTTATAATAGTCAAGGTAAACAGTATAATCATAAGGTGTACACATTTTATTTTATGATAAAATCCATAACAATTTATAACAAATAAGTATTACAAATTTATTATACTACCATCCTTTGTCTTTAAGTATACATTCTAAAATTTTAAAAATCGTTTAGTTTCAAGAACAACTGTTAAATAATTAAAAGCTATAATAGATAATCAATAGCTGTACTTGAAGATGGCTTATTAAGTAGTACATTATCAAGAAGTCATAACTATTATAGCATTATTAAGTATTTATTACTACTTTCTACGAAGATATAAAATGTATTAGTGGTTGGATATATGATTTAAAAGTTACGGGTGCCAGGACAATTTACATGAATTTATTATAGGTACCCACTTACAAGAACAACATACTGCATCGATTCCGAATTTTCAATATTTTTCAGGAATTTCAGAAAGAAGACTTATTTTTAGACTAAATCATTTGATCACACATATTTTACTAATTCTTATTTTATGTCTTCGGTCATAAAATGAACCAAATTTATAAATTAAAAAACCGTACCTATTTAACGTCTTTTCAAATTATTTTGTATCTAGGGTATTTTTCTTTGTAAGTATATTCATACTGTATTCGATATCATTTACATAACCTCTTTAACATTTGAAGGCATTAAAGCTCACTTTTTTTAATCCCAAAACCATATAATTTTATTTTGCTCGAGCTCAATATTGATAAAATAATACAATTACTTGATTTGTTTATATGTATTAATATTGTTATATATTTTTTTTATCTTTCTGTAATGTAATATGATATCTATCATCGATGAGTAGTAAGAATTGAAAATAGTTATATAGACCCAAATGTCTTATTTCCCCAAAAATTTAAGTTTTTAGTTTTTGTAAATCATTTCTGTGCGCGAAGAATAACCTAAAGTAGTTTGTTCATAAAGTTATTGAATTTAAGCAAATCAAAAAACAAAGATTCTTAAAAAGAATGAGTATTAATCCAAACACTAGATACTATTATTACATCGATACAGCACCCGGAGAGGAAATTCGGTTTTGCGTAAAAAGAAAAAGGGTAAAAATGGATACAAATTGTATACAAAAAAAATGAAATAGATAAAAGTGGTTTATAATAATTTACGGGTACTATGACGAAGCGTTTGGATATTTCGGTTTTTTTTTATTGTGATGGCAGTGGTGAAAATATTATTTTAATAAGACGATGCATGAATTACACATTTTGCTGCCCTCAAATCGGAGATCTTTCGAGATTGAGAATTTAAAAAATCATTTTTCGTGCAACTCAATCATTTTAAAGGTAGACACTAACATGTGTATTAAAAACAAAATAACAATTGTTCAAATAAAACGTTATTAAATTTTGAACATTTTTTTGTAGGCTTCTGGAAGACTAGACTAAAACCATTATTCCAGTATGATTTTTTTTTTTTTAATGTTTTGTAATATAATTCACATATGTAATATTATAGTCTTAATAGAAAATACTTGAACAAATTTCTTTTTAAATAGTTATTTTGATAAATAAAAAAGTGCAACTTTGGAACTTTGGATTTTTTTACAGCAATTTTCAAGTGCAATTTCGGATATTTTTTACCGGAATAATGCAATCAATTTTAATGCTTTTTAGTGCAATAACTTTATATCCTCGATTATCCCTATCTTAACATATTACCCGTCTACCCGCTGAGAGGCCGTTACACTTGGCGGTAGTGATAAACGCTACCGTCGAAAATCAGAGATAGCCGTCCAAGTGAACATCGTATATTACTGTAGTATAACTTCCAGATTCAATCCAGCGCTAGTTGTCTATTCGGAAATACAATTGGTTTTCCATCCCAACGGTTCGGGGCTAATACCTTCTATTGCGAATCAAACACACGGATCGCCCTGAACAGGATTGGTTACCGTCATCGTCGTTCACGTTGTCCACCACGGGAGGATAGCAAATCTCAAGACGGATTTGAAGAACAATCTCTGACAAACAAAATATTCACACACAATAACAGAAAACTCTCTCCCTTCCCATTTCGCGCGTCCTCTTTGTTTGTACACAGTTATTTAGCAAACAGTTCAAGCACCGCGGTTTCTAAACCACGTCTTAACGATTTCGGTTTCTTTTTCCTTCCCCATTTTCTTCCCGTCATCGCGCGCACGTTCGACGTGCACGACGTGTGCTGTTGGCAGCCGTTCCGCGTACGCACGTCACAACCGCAGGCGAGCACTCAGGTGCACGCGCAACACACGGACGTCTTCGGCCGTCGCACGAGTCCGGGGGCCGTACGGTTTCCGTGCGCGCGTGCAGCAACACGTGTAGTAGTCGTTTCCGAATTATGCCATTACGTAATAACAACATCGTTCGGGTTTGATCGGCTGAACGTTCCGCTACGGTAACGCGGCAATGTCCGTAACACGTTAAACAACAACAACGGAAACGCTACGAACAGAGAGCACCGCAGCAGCAGTCGACAAGTTGCGAACAAACTTTCGACACCGGCGGGCCAATGATTTTCGACGAGAAACTTGAAGACGAGTCTGACGTTTTTACGGATCCCGTAACGGTCGGAACCGCGCCGCGTCGTCGGCGACGGGTATGATTTCGGGGCCCGGGGCGGTTATTTTCACGGTGCCCTATTTTACGTGACTTACGTAAAAACGCTTTTCCTCAGTACGAATTTCATGTCTTATAACCATCAACAATACATTTATTATGGTTTGATACTATCATTATACGATTTATACTACCTACTAAATATGATATTGAATATGTGTCTCGAAGAGCCGAAAAAAAAAATGAAAGTCAAAAAGTTTTTCCTACAAAACATTGAAAAGAATCTAACGAATTCAAATTAGTTTTCGAAATTAAAACTGAACCATTAGAAGTATGCTTATATTTTTCGCCAGCTAAGGTCTAAACGCACGCAAAATTCGATCGCTAATATCCACCTTAAGGTTAAAACACCTTACAGATTTTCACATGACCTATGGGCGAGGGGGGACACCTGTTATTTAATTTTAAAAACGAAATCTTTGACTATGAGAATATTAATTCCTACGAAAGGCGCGGAGCTCCTGAAGTGACGGTGCCCTGGACAACTACCTTTTCTGTCCTGCCCTCCCGCCAGCGCTGCTTCTACGGAACATACATCATGCCATTCCCGCTCAACGTCGTGACACTTACTTAAACGCTACAGGTGCTTGACGTACTACGTTGAAACGCGTACGGTTTCCGGTTCGTCATTCATACGCCCAACAACCGTTCGCATACCCTCCGACACATGTACGTGGCACCCCTACACGCGTACCGCGTCACGGTACGTTTGAGCGGTATGCGATAACAATAATAAAAGTATACTTTTCGATCGAGGTTTGGTCGGAGCAGTCGAAAAAAAATGATTACGAACAAAATTAACGAATTAACAATCAAGAGTACGGATTTTTCCGTGAAAAAAATGTTTATACGTACAAAGCGTTATACTTCAGACGCTTAGAGACTGTGTGAATAAAATGGGTGTCGCACATGGGTCAATTGTTTCGGCATCATAAAATTATTTGTTGAAATGATTAGCATGGTTAGCGTATTGGACGCCACGGAAGGACGAATCGATTCAAATGGTCCTGTACCCGATCGATAAGAACATTTTTAAACATAAGTTTAGCAACAAACAAGTTTGACAAACACAAATTAGCATAAACAGAGTTTCACGTGTACAAATTAAAGTTCTATAATATTATGAGTACCGCTGTACGGGCTGAGGGTGACTAACCATCGATTATTTTTTATGTAGGTACCTAATACAAATTACATTCGAAAACTACAACTGGTGTTGTATAATCTAACAGTTAATACGATAATATTGTTGAACTCTTTGTAAATGTAAATTATATTTTTAAATACTGTGTATGGACATAAATATTACATTTCAAGCCCGAAGGGGAAAAAAAAAGAGGCAAAACGATAGTATTATAAGCGACGGTGATAAAGGGACAACGGGACGGTGGATGAAAAACGATAAACTGAAATATCATTTAATGCGCTCAGATAATCGGACGACTACGGTTGTGGTCTTGCGATAACCACGATTATAAAAACGGGTATGTCTTCGACGAAGAATAAACGATTCGATCATGATTTGATGACATTTTTTTTTGGTCAAAAAACGATATAAGAATGTAAAAATACAAACCAGAAAAATAAAACGCTTCTCCAAAAAGGTTTGTTGAACGAAAATAATAATACTAAAAGTGGCCAACAACACGTCCAGTCGTAAGTAGATTTGAACTTCTTTGGCAATTTCCGTTTTCGTGTAGATAGAATATGTTAAAAATATTCTATAATAATATAATAGGACTTAATGGTGTACGACTATACGAGTGTAGACCTATTTTGTTGTCCGCCGACTTGATTACAATTTACAGACTACCGCATTTGTACAACTATGGGTTGGGAATCAAATTACTATACATATACCGTTTTAACCTTAAATGTCGCGCATCAATATTACTAAATAAAAAAAGATGACATTTCATTAATATCGTTATGCGGTCATAATATTTGCACGATTTCCGTTCAAACGAAATAATATTATAATTTTTAAAACTTATATAATAATATAATCGTGAATTGGTCATGTTATTTTCTATCGGATGTTGATTAAATTAAATAATTTTTGTCTAAAAATCACTTTGATTCATGTGTAACGTGAAAAAAGTTCTAGTTAAAAAAATACGTCCATAAGGAAGACCGAAGATATGATGGTTGGATGTTGTGGCCCAAGACATCGAAAATATAAAAAGGGATTCGACTTTTTACGACACGTACGATAGAGAGAAGTGAAGGGGTTTCGTGATGGCACTGGCTGACAAGCTGAGTAAGAAGAAGAAGATAACATTCTGGTAATATTACGGTAAAGTCGATCTGATGTAAACTCTGACGATATCTGTAGCCGACGTGAACGTTGGAGTACGATTAAAAAGTATAGTCCGACGAAGAAGGAAAAAAAACCTCTTTCGACTATGTTGTAATAATCTACCGGTGCGCACTGTACATTAAATACGAATGTAAGTATTATAACTTTATATTCTCGTGACAGATTTTAATTATCGCAACGGTAGTATGGGATTTTTTTCCAGTCGGAAAAACGAAAAACTAGGTATTTTTAATACGACCGCGTACATTTTCCTGTTTATATACTATTATTAACGAGTGCCGTGTACGCAAATATATCACGTGTTCCCGACAACTCGCTGTCGTCACGTTTTCAACCGTATTACAACACCGGGATAGTTGACAACACGTCTATTCGTAACTACTACAGTAGTGTACAGCGAGTGCATTTTCAACAAGTCGTTTGCATGTAACGGGTTGTTATATTATTTCAAGTAATTGAAATTGTCGGACGCGCGCGCTTGTAATAGTTTGAACGATTTGATTATTAAAATTATTGAAAACAATTTTAAAAAAACATGTGGATATTATTATTTTAAAAATATACCGCGCAAGGACGTTCGAATTATGCAGTAGTTTTTCATTACCTATGTGATAAATGATGCCAAACAATATTGGAAAAATGATTAAACCTAATATAATATGATCGCCGTCGATTTATACGCGAATGGTACTATTTTTGATTAAATCTTTAACGGTACATCTATTTATTCGTTGAACGCATATCGAAAGCATCAAAGAAGCAAAAAATACCCGGAATTACACATTACACTCTGAAGTGATGTTACGCTAATTAAATTCGTATATTAAGCTTTTATCTAGTTTGTATTAAAATTATTGTAGTATCTTATAGCGTACGCAGTACGAAGGAAGTTCAAAGTAATTTATCGTGGTGCAATCTTTAAAATTAATTACCTTGTTGAGCTTTAAAGTGCATACTGTCTAATTTGACGAAGTAGATCTTGAACTTGCAAGACGGAAAAAAAATGGCCTACGAACTTTTCATTTTAATAAGTTCTGTTAAGTTTTCGTGAGTTTCCATTCGAAAAAACATTCTTACGGTGCACTGGTCATAAAAAAGTGGGTTTTGATTTTTTTTTTTTATCTGTTCAAACTCATTATACACTTTATATTGCTCCGTAGTTAAATGTATAATAGTCTTAGCATAACTTTTAAAAGACATCATAACTGTGAAAATTCACTTTAAAATGAAAAATGAAAATCCATAAAAAAATCTGCATAACAAATTGAAAATTACAACAGCTTTCTAATAGTAATCGGAGATTTTTTCACTGGAATCGCAAAGCGAAATTAAAAATTAATTATTAAATTATCAACACTAATTATGTATATGCATATTTGATGCTAATAATTAAACTTTAAATCATGCCATATTGAATCGAAACAATTGTTTTTATTTTTTAATTAGTCGATTTTCCAGCTAGTCATTTTGATTGTTGTTCATAATTTTGACTGCAGTGTCTTTGTTAAAACATATATATTGAACTGACTAAACCTATGCGAACGTTTTTTTCTCTTAAAAATCATTTAATTTTAACTTAAACAATTAAATTATTTAATCAAATTTTATACATGGTGTTTTTAATATTTCACACATGCATGAACGTATTTATTTTGCTGAGCGTCTACCAAACTCGATTGTCACAGTAATTTATAAACGAAATATTTAATTTAGATTTCGTTAACTTTTTTTGTATTAATATAAGTGGGACAATATTGTTTTCGCTGAAAAAGTTAGAATGGTTTTTAGAGCAAATCAAAATACAATCAACTCCCAAGAGCTGCATAATATAGTTAATAATTACAATATACTGAATATTAATAAGATCTAACCAATGTTTTTATTTTATAGTATTGACGTATTATCTTCTTTCTTTGAGTACGATATGAATAACTAGTAATTCGTCCCGAGTTGGAAAAAAGGTCAACGAGACAAATATCCTAAAAAAAGGGAACTTCTGTAAAATTTCAGATATACTAGGTACTCTATGTGGAGCCATTATTTAAATTTATGTTATGTAGACGATAAAACCCTCCGAAAATTTTATCACCTCTACAAAACACTAAAACAAAGCTTTTTACTCGCGGAAAATGCAAATTTTAATTTATAATTATTCTAATTTCAATGAATAAATCCAAACAAGATTATGATAAGTACCTATTACAAATTTGAAAATATTTGATCTGCGAATAAAACGCGATTTTTTTCAAACGTCTTGGAAAAACATAATTATTCATTCTCTAGTACGGGAATTGCAATTAAAATACAAAATAGTAACGATTCAACACAATGAAATTAATTTTACTCGAAACGTTTTCCTCATACTTTTCTGTACAAGAAAATTATATTATAATTGAAAAAATAAAAATATTTTATAGAACGAAATCAAAGGGAATTTAATTTCAAAGCTCGATTATAAGTTTTGATCTTTTAAGATAAAATTAAATTTGAAAATGGGTTACGCCAATATGTCTGTTCTTTCATCTTTTTTCTCCGCACTAACCCGAGTGTAGTTTTAGACGTATATTGGGCGAGAAATGTATTAAATCATAGTACATCCCATTGAATGTTATACTCAACATAATACTTTTAAAAATGTTTTACTCTTATCCAGTGCGTGTTAGTTATTTGTTTTTAAAAAGGCACCATGGATTAACTGATAATTAGAGTTCCGACGTCAAAAGAACCACTCTGTATGGAACACATTTTACAGGTACGTTCACTTTCGAATATATAATTATTACACAACAAATTTAAATACCGCGTGTCATCTTCGCAATAATAATCACAATGATTATAATAATATATACACGGTAGGACAAACAATAGAAATACTAAAAACACACGTGCGCCTGTCGGATAAATGTTCGAGTAACAAAAACGATGAACTTTTGTAATATGTTCTGCCCGCGGCGTAAAATGGGTTCAACATTTCTTGATTAAATATCGTAAATTCGCTTGAACCGTATTTAACGTGCGATTAATTAGACTAAACTTAATTACACACACTTACAGTTATATATATATTTATGAATATATTATATGTATAAATTGTAAATCATATATTTATATATTTTTACATAATACACAGTTGGGACGTAATAACTTTTGGTTGAATTATTTAAATAACGGTTGTTGTATTGTATAAAACGTATGTTTCACGAGTTCCGTGGCAAATGAATCAATATATTGCATATAAATATTTAATTGTATGTTTCACGCAAGTATAGGTGTTCGCGCAAGAAAATTACGACTACACAATATTGTTATTCAAACATCTGTCAACAAACTCAATTCGAGGGGTCGCAAAACATAATTATTATAAAATCAACCAACTATGAATGAAACAAACCGCTTTTCGTTTTAATTGTTCTAAAAATCCGTTATAAAATACCTACTACTTATTGCATAACATATTTGCATGATTTCCGATAGCATAGACATTTTAAAAACCAAATTAATTTTTGTCCATAGTATACAAAAGTAGGCGTTATTAAAAACTGGTAATACGTATATAGTAGGTTATTGTTTTTATTAATTTTTTTCATAAGTTTTGATGTATAAAAATAAAATACTTCCTATGGGTTTCGCATTACCATTGTAATCCTAGCATTGATTTGTGTTTGGACGATCGTCCTGCAATCGAAGACATTTTACGGATTTTATAGGTGTTGGTTTTAGAAAAACAATAAGTCGAACTGAACGATATAACAATTAAGGCTGTTGTTGGCGTGATTGTGTGTAATTTGTATTTTTGTCGTTGTAATTCAAATATAATTATGATGATATCATGATCGATTTATAATGCGTGTCTAAAAAAAAAAAAAAATTTAAATACATTCGCTTGATACGATTGAACTTTTTCGAGTTTTCGAGTTCCGCTGTCTCGACCCATTCCTCTCCCCTCGACAGTCTTACGATGTTCTCGAAACTTGTGCGCGCACTGAGTGTTTATGCGTTTCAACGGAGACGCGAGAAAAACGTTAATAGGTCTTCTGGGTCTCTTAAAAAGCAGTCGTAGGCGAGAGCAGGCAAAAGTTTATGTATACATTAATGTAACGCCGTCGTACGCGCGAGGTGCCACCGCCGTGACAGTAATAACATCGTCTTCGCGTCCCCGAGCACACGCGCCACCGTCGCCGCCGCTGCCGATAAGACGAAGATTCTGCCGACGGAAAACCGCTGAACTTTCGACATCAATCAAACGATTAATATATTTTTACAACGATGCAGTGCACTTCGATCTTTACATGATCTCATTTTTACCACAACCCACCCCCACGCATGGTATTGGTTCGGTCAGCGGTCGGTGCACGTCGGTCACACCGAAGGATATTACAATTCTCCTCGAACCCGAACGGTTCAAACCATACACGGTTACCGTACCGTGCAAATCAAGACTGTATTGCTTTCGATTCGCCCGATCTCAACATTTCTTCGGAGCCGGTGACTTAAGTAAACATATTTCTTTTGCAATACGATTTCGTCGATCGCAGATCACTGTTGTACAACGGTTACTCACGCGTTGTTCCGCGTTAGCTTTTCGAACACGCAACAGTACAACACTATAGTATAACAACTATACTTGTTTTTTGGATTTTATTATCAGATTAATAAAAGGTTGATAGAACATTAAAAATATGACATGAATATTCTGTTTGAATAAGACGAACACTCGTTTTATATGCTATGAACATTTTGGTGCTGGTTGGGTAGATAAACGGCAAGACATCGGTAGTTGTAGTATGAATAATAATCGTTTTCGTGTAAATCTCATATCTCCCCATTGGATTAAATTATCGATTGATTTGTTTCACCGATACGGTGTCAATTGTCATAGAAACATATGAGTTATTATTATTGTTCATAACATGTATAGTCATGCTCACGTAAAAATGAAGCATGAAAAGCTTCACGCGCATTAGTTGTACGTTCAGAATGTATTGAATTAGACGGCCACAGTATCGGAGGAAATGTAGAATTAGATGATATATAGTTTTCAACGATATAATTAGTGAATTTAGTTAGATTTGAATTGGTTGAATCGTCATTATTTCTTCTACAAACACATCCTCCACTTCTTCGTGTGGAAAAAGTGACAAAAAAAAAAAAAAAAATTAAATGCAGCCATTTTCCTATTTCAGAATTAGGGCTTTTATACTCTGTTTGTAGTCCACAACTTTGAATGTTCCTCCACCAAGCTTGTGATAAATTAAATCTACATCCCACTAGAAGTATTGAAGACCAGACTCGTTTAGCTGCAAAATGTATAGCTTGTTCGAAATCGGCAACGACTGTTTTTGGATTAAAATCAATATTGAATGTTGCACATTTAATAATCAAAACTCGAAATAAATATTCGTATGTACTTGATAGCTTGTTTGGCAGTAAAAAAAATAGAAGTGGAATATAGCGTTCATTTTTCAAACCATGTATCGTAAAAAGTTGATAAAAATATTTAGAACAAATTTCAAATGTTCCATTGACAAATATTTTGTCATAACTACATAAAAAATTCTAAATTTGATTTTGTAGAAAAACATATTATATTCAACATGTTGTCGTTTATAAGCAATAAATTCTCATCCTTGTATGTATTCGTATCCAAATTATTTAATGCTGTATACAGCATATATGCAATTCGGTTACATTGTTCGGTAATGGTGGTAGCGTTTTTCTACGAGTGCGATAAACGCTTCGTCGTATAGAATGCACATCGTTTAATGTCAAATATAACTCACTTGATTGCATTTCATCTTGAATTAATTTTATTGGTTGTGTTGTAGCTTGGTCTATTGCTTTTCTTTTTAACGAATTAGCAACAATTTGTCTATTAATATTTACACTTGCTTAGTGGTTATGATAAAAGTTAGATTTTAAAAGCACCGTCTCACTTACATCACATAAAAAATTCGAAGTACATAATTTATTTGTACATCTTTATTTCATTCCATTTTTGAGATAATACATTTTCGAAACTTAAACTCATCAAGAACTAATAACGGTTTACCTTTTTCACTAAGAGCTTTTGTAAAATGATCCATATTGTAATGTCAAACAACTCAAAATAATAATAAACGACTAACAAAACATAAGTATTGGGTATCATTAATGTGTTATTCTATTTACAGTATATTGTGTGCAAAGAAACAATTAGACTGATAAAATATATCTGATGATAATGAAAACTTGTTTTCGTCCATCACTCAAATGCATACTTCCGTGATCAAAATATGTGCGTAATAATAATAATGCTTCATAAAATTCCCGATACTGTTATAAAATATATTAAAATCATTCACTTTAGCCAGTAATCAATTGATCAATAAATATCAGGCAAATACAAAAGGCGCAATTGGTACACTGACCCTAAAATATATGCAGCGCAATTAGCACACTGACCGTAAAATATATGCAGCGCATTTGGTATGTTGATCCTAAAATACAAATTTTATTTTAGGCGCATTGGTTCATGCCCAACCAATAAATCTGATCCATTTATGTCTATTCATTATACCCAGTTTTTTTTTTTTTATTAAAAAAAAAATTATACCCAGTGATTTTCTCATTAATTTTGTTAAAAGTAGGTATACTACGCCGACGAGTACGGACATTTTTATGATTTAAACGGTGGTCGTAGGAAAGGCTTGTAAATATTAACAACATTTTAATTGCACAAGTATATTTTTATTTTTTACAGAAATATAAATTAAACTTATTTAAATTAATTAATACCTTCGTAAATACATAGTACACCGTGAAAAATTACTTCGTAGTATTGCACAATCGTCTGAGGGAAAACTGAATGTCTATTATAAACTAAGGACAAAATAAAAACCTGTAAAACCAATTACATTTAATACTTCTCTACGAAGTGCTTGAGACTTTCGAGTATACGTAAACGTAGTTTTCAAAATTATGTTGAGAGTATACGGTGTGTATGTAGTATAGGTAAATTACGGGACTACCATTGATTATAATACTCAAAAACTTTTATCAATTCCTAATCGTTAGTCTCGTGTATTTATTTTGTTTTTTGCCTATATTGTACTCTATGAATGTATGTAACCGTCAAAATATATATTTTCTATTTGAAATCGGACTATAATATTAATTACGAACTACGTGTATATATCAGATAAAACAGATCAAACATTTTTTAGTGTAATAATTTGGTAAAAAGGAAAAACATAACGTCCATAATCCCTTCGTGCGTTTTCGAATAAACGATATATCTAATTTCGTAAAAAATGTTGAGATACAAACGCATGTGACGGTAGCCGTTGATCGTACGCACCGAATTGTATTTATGTCAAAACTGCTATCAAAGCAACAAAATTTGTATCAACGCATTACGTATTGATGGTATTAGTTTTTTCCTATAAATTTACTCGTTCGATCTGCACAGTATAAAATCTTACGACTGCAGAAAGAACAATAATACGTTTATACAACTACAACGCGTGTAGGATTAAAAGAGAACAACGTGTTATGTGTACTGTTACAATAAGGATTATTTTTTTCCTCTCAACCAAGATTTTTTTCAAAAGGCCTTCCAAACAAAGAACTCAGGTACACTATACATGCTCTTGACATCTATTAATTAACGCGTCGGTGTAACAGTTTTGTATTTTTTTCTCGTATCCTTTTTTTTTTTTTTTTTTTTTTCGCGTTTCCTCAATTTTTTTCTTCTTCCATCATTTTTCCTATACACTCGTTAACCGAGGGTTTAACACATTGCCGTAATCATCGAGTGTACGCAATACGTTCGCTGTCATCCATCCAGATGCTTGTGTATACCCGCGATACACTTACTGCAATAAAGCAAACTTAACGTTATTCTATTTTTTTTTACTTTTATCCACCGCAAACCGTCGACGAAAGCATCTATTGCTGCGCCATCAAAGGTGCTCGTCACACCGCAGGCGCTTACAACTAATAATTACAATAACTGCTGCAGTCGTACGCGCCTGTAATTACACGGTTGCCGTACAAATGGTTCGCTGTGTGGGCGAATGAAAATAAATTTTACTTTTTTCGTTCACCCGACAGCGATGGGAGACCCTGATAAATAAACAATTAATGTGCACAACGGTATTTCGTTTCGTATTCTATTAAATACGTTTTGCCGTTTACCAGTCGCTCGCGTCATGCAGGTAAGACCGCCGTCGCTGTTACTGTTTTCGACATGATTGCCGTGGGTGATCGAAAACCATCCGTTTCGTTTCACCCGTAGCGCGACTACTGTTTTTCCGGATCCGCAGTCGATAATTTATTCGTGCGCAGCGGACGGAACGTCCGCGGAAAATCTTGTTATAAATGTGCGAAGAACACCAAGTGCGGTACGATCGAAACGCAGACGAAACAGACGCGGCATGCGGTACACATGTATAACGAAACTGCAGTCGATTAATTAAGTTCCGAGTGCAATACTACGCGGCTGCGAAACGATTATTGTTCTCGTCGAGACGCGTAAACGTGATTGTCACGTGTGTTAATTTGTACGCTGCGTGCATAGCAAGTCGGCGCCCAAACGCATTTCGCTGCCGCGCCACAAACGGCCTCGGTAGTTAGAAATTAAAGGAAATCCCGCGACGTTCGCCGGCCTTATCCAGTCGGCACTCGACAATGAGTGCGCGTCCCGAAGGGTTTTGTCGTGCGTTTTAACGTTTTTCGTGTGTAACGATATTGATTACGTATCTTCCGTCCGAGAGCCCGAGATGATCAAAGGGCTTTAAACAGCTTTTTCCAACTCTCTTGTACACTATAACTGAATATTGTCATAATTCGTTTATCCGGAACTGTCGTCGTGCGGGTAACGCGAACTATTTGAATTTCCGTCCGTAAAACTGATTCGAAATAAATTAATCAAACCTTATGCGAGCACATGCGACCGTCGGATAAGAAAAAAAAATTAAATCACGTCTTTTTTTTTTCAACCCTCATACTGCTAAAATTCAGCAAATTTCGTGCAAAACAGTACAGTAAATTAAACGATTGTTATTCCTACAATTTACAAATTCCTATCAAACGTTAACATTGACAATAAACCATTATTTCAACATATAATTTCCCGATCTTAGCGGTATAATACGTAGTTCATTTATATCGGGTATGAATGAAAATTTTAAAAATTACTGTTATTTCATCATACATTGTACTGTATCAGAAAACTATTATGATTTGTACAGCAACTTAAATGATTAAATGCATTTAAAATTAGTCCAGGATAATTCTGTTAAGGATATTTCCTATAATACCGAAATCACATCGGTGCGTTTATATGTACATACAAGTATTACATATAAACCATGGGCTTAGGTCCAAAATGCTCAACGTATTGTTAGTCGTCTATTTGAAAACTCGCTATTTTTGTACTATACTTTTTGTTTATAATTATATGTAATAAAATGTTCTTCTTATCATGTACCTCTATGAAAAAAATTAAAAAAAATTAAAAAAAACTCAAGGGTACTGTTAAGTATATAAGAGTAAGAAGAGATTAAATATACGTTTAAAGAATCATAGAGAGTCAAAAGTTTTTAAACTATACTGTTATTAACTTGTTTTTTCTTCTTCGTTTGAACGAAACGCTTTGGCTTTAAAATAAAAAGTTATCATTTTTACCCAGGAACTATAATTTGCCTGGAACATAGTTTAATCTTAAGATTAAAGATGCGTTTTTGAATATTTGATCAACAACAACCGAAATGTATCAATAAGTAATAATATCAGTTCTTATATCAATACTTTTCAAACAGAACTCGGTTTCACACGGAAATGTAACAAAACCTTGTTTGTCATATTCATCACTGCATCGTTGACAATTTACAATTCATGCTATAACTATTATAACGAAGTATTAATGTATTTTAAATTTGGCGACGGTTAAAAATCATAACACAAGATGTATACATTTTATAGAATCAACGTGTTGGTATTAAAAAATCGTAGCCAAAATAATTTAAGCTATTAAGTTGGTCTGGGCGCGAAGTTATTTTATTGCAGAGTTTTTTTTTACCTTTTCAATTGATGGTAATTTTTCTCCCGAACGACTTTATCCGTTTAGATTATATTCAAAACGTTATGCTCAAGACTAGACGAGAGGCAGGGTAAATTTGAAGACCACGAGCACAAATTAAGTGTGTAATCGCACGGAAACGAAGAGCAAAGTTACGTCGAATCGTGATAACCGTGTTAACGGTAAATTTCTTAGTTTATAACTAATAGTGTTCACAGAGAATAATCAATATAATACTGTGTATATTGAGTCGTTTTATTATTACAACATTGTGTTTGCCGTACACTCTTGACGATTTTCATAAGCAATGAAGACAAGTGTATAACCGTTAAATAATATTAACAAATAATGAGAAACGCGTAACTGTAAGTTGAAATCAAATGGATTTCAAGTCGAAACAATCAAACAGAAAAATGTTACAGCACTGTGTTAAATTCGTTAAATCGGTCGAAGTTATACGAAGCACTCTAACTTGGTTCGGTTTCATCCTCGCGTCTTAGCTACAGAGGGTGAAAATTCCATAGCCGCTTCGGGTGCTCAGCATAAACAAATTTAGAATAAGCACCTCCTCCATTAATTGTTTTTACGCGGTTATGTTACACGTAAGTATGTGTTGCTGGAGCCTATAAGTACCACCTAAATTTAAGTGGAATAACGTTTAATATGTTACATAGGCCACATCGTTTTTTTTCATTCAGGTTTCAGCTTTTGAAAATGAATACGTACCACCATCTAAACCGAGCTCTTCCGCTCTGAATAGTTTATCGATTACAAATTATTTACCCCTAACTTATCACAAAGTAATATTATGATTGGTAAGTAGAACGATTGACGGACACGGAATTCGATGACCGGTCAAGCGTTGTCCACCGCATATTTAACCATCCTCTTCCGCATTTAATAACCGAATACTATCTACCCGAGTACTGTTTTGTTAACATCATACATAATGAAAAATAAAACGACTCAAAGAAAAATTAAAACATTTTCAAAACTTTGATATATTTATGCAACGAATATTTTGCGTTGGATTGAAATTTCTAAAAAATTCTAGGAATATATGTAGGTTGAAAGGATATTAAAGGATATTCGCTGCAAAAGGCAAGCAAGGGCTATCCATTGTTATACTACTCATTGGCATCAGTTCAATCTTGTGTATGCATAAAAAAAAGACTTCCGTATTATATAAAAGTAATAATACATAAAGGTGATGGCAAAAAGAAAAGTAAAAATTATTTTACAAAACATGAACACAAAAACATACTGATACAATCGCGAGGACTAAATATAAAATTGGGAAAGAGCAAAAAAAAAAAATAATAAATAAAATAAAATATTAATAATAAATTTGTACGCATTATATTTCTCAAACCAAAGTATTTCACTTGCGCTACGGTTGATAGTATCATAATCAGGGTTCGGTACTTAAAAAACTTAAAAAAACAATAATTAGCGTTAAAATATACATAACAAATCTAAACATATGCATTTAATATATTTACTGTTAATAATTATTAATCAGTATTACCAGCGTTAAACATTTAAAAAATAACAAATAATTATACTCATTTAAAAATTACTCAATACAATAGTATCTTGAAATCGGTACCTATCCAGTTTTTTTTTTTTTTTTATTTTATTGGAAATTATTAAATAACTTTACTATTATCGACCACTAGTCATTTGAACCAGCGAAAGTATGTTTCTGCGCGAGATCTAGTTGGTAAAAAAAATACAAATGTTCCTATATTGTCAAAAAATTATATATGTAGGAACCTACGTACACGGTAAAAAAAAGTGCACGCGTTGGTTCCTACACTGTAAATAAAAGTGCATATGTTCCTAAAAGATAAAAAAATTGTCAGTTTCCGTCCTATGAAATTCTTATTCACACGGTGAAAGAAATTCTTTCAAAAAATACTGTTTGTACTGAAAAAATTGTTTAATAGATTACTCATTTTGATATATTATGATATATATAAATTGATAGTAATTTTCCTGCGAAAACTTGGGCGGAGCAATATTTCGATAGGATACATACAACAAACGCAAGTGCAAGTTTTCATTCAATTTTAGTTCTAATTTTTATTACCAATATCGACGTATTAATTTATTGAAATTCTCAAGTTTTTCCAATTAAATACATATTTCAAAGTAAGAACCGCAAATAGTAACACAAAAACTTTCAGTAAAAAAATGCTGAAAAAAAGATTTTATGGGTGAAAAATGTTTACATTACACAATAAACTAAATTAATTATGATTAATTTTTAAGTTTCAGAAATAAATTTCATAAAATTTAAAATCATTTTTTTTTTTTCAAAGAAGTTATACTACATTGCATTGTGTGATTTTATTATTTTGTATTACCATTACCTCTTTATTGTATTATAAAATGTATTATGTTATTTTTTCAAAAAAAAAAAAAACTATTATTATAATAATAGTGAATATTTCATTCAATATATGAAGTATAGTTTAATAATAAATATAAATACATATGCATAAGTATAGACTTACTGACATAAATAATTTTTATCGCTGCGTAGGAACTTAAACAAAATATAAAATTTTTTCTATCGAGTAGGTAATAACGTATGCACCTTTTTTTACCGTGTAAAAACTTACCCATTTCATTTCTATATTCGTTTATGAGAAAGTACTAACGTATGTAATTGTTTACTTGCTACTCTCGTGTAGGAAATTACTATTTCCCACCTAACTATATTTATCGGAAACTCTTAAATTCATTTAAATGTTTTAAATTACATCGGGCAATATGGCTGATATGACATGTATCGAATTTTTTATGAATACATTTTATTCTTCCAGTATGAATATTTTAATGAGCTGTGAGAGTTGTATACTGCGAATTGGTAGGTACATACGATTGCATTAATATTTTATTTTGTCGATCGGTTGGAATTTATACAATTTTTAAATTTGAATAATTTGTCATAATATGCAGAATAAAACACAAAAAAATTTACAAACAAGCAATTTCCTGTAAAATCTATGAAATATACAAAAATCAGCACATTCAAATTTTAAATTTTAAATTATAGCATCGAAAAATGAATTTATTTCGTACACTGCTATATTTTACAATAAATAATAAAAGTATACAAATGCTATAAGTCCCGAACCCCGATAATAAATTTATATGTACTCACATAGTCTGTCTGTTTTTTAAATAACTTGGTCTGTGAACAAGGGTGCCCATATTGGGGGAAGGGAGGGACATGCCTCCCCCCTGGAAAATGTCAAAAATCTTGGAAAAGTGTTTACTATGATCAGAATATATTTAAATAGAATTTAAAAATTTAATTTAATATATGAAAATCTATAATTTTTTTATCTTCTTCTTCTTCTTCTTCTCAGCTTACCGGTCCGTTGAAAACCATTGCTGTCTTCAAGATGTCTCGTTATCTATCCCTGTTGTACGACAGCTCAAAAGTTACATTTTGGCCTATCTCTTTTAAGTCTCTGGATATCACATCTATCCGAATTTTTTTATGAAAAATCTATTTATTTAGTTTGGAAAATCAGGTTATCAGCTATAAATAACAATACGCTTTTTCGTTTCTATTCTATGGATAATTATCAATTATTAAAATATTGTGTGTTTCTAGAAATACGGTATGTATATCAGTGCCGTGACTAAAAAATAGGAGGCCCGTGTGCGGTACTTATATTGGGCCCCTTCCTAGGATTTATTTTTGTACAATTTAAGTATCAATTTTTTTAGGTTTTAAAGCACGTTTTACATCAGCTAGAGCAGTGGTCTTCAATCGGTGGGTCGCCACCCAATTATGGGTCGCGTAAGCTTTAAGATTGGGTCACAATAAGTTTTCTGTTTAAAATTTAAAAAATTCATATTTATATATATATATATATTATATAATGTATGTCATATCATATTGCATAAAAATGTTTTCGAATAACTCCGAAACCGTACTATTTTATACTATTTTAAATTTGTAGAAGATTAGAATGAACATTTTTTTCTCAAACACTCATACTCAATTAGAAAAGTTCCTCAAACCAATATGCAACACATACCATTAATCATTAACTGTCGAACACTTAGTGGGGGAGTGTACTCAATTTACCTCAATACGCACCGACCTGAACATGCCATCCAATATAGTAAAAGTACATAGCGAGAAACAAATTCTGAAAATTGTCACATTATTAAGTATCACAAATATATTAGTAAATCTTAATTTACATGTAACTTCACCTTTATAATATTTCATATGTAATATTGTAATTTTAAATCTAACATCTAACACATCAAATATTTAACATCTAATAGCTAATAATATTTGCTGTTGAAGCCTCAATTTTCAAATAAAAGAAAAAATAATGAACAATCAAATGAAGTAATAGCCCGACTTAATTTATAAATCTTATTAACATTTCATATATCTATAAACTGTATTGTGTTAAGTTGAGCTGAGGTGGAGGTATTTCGTGTAAAAACAGTCCAGGACAAATATCGCACCCATTTCTTTTGTGTATCAAAACATATTCATTTTTCGGTATCATTACATGTATTTTTTTTTTTGTATCATTACTTATATTAAAAATTAAATATTTCCTAAATACCTAAAAAATATAAATTTTTTAGGTATAAATAAATTTTGATTTATTCAGTTATAAAAGCACTTCTAAAATGGCATACATTAAATAATTATAACTTTTTTATTTGGTTTTCAGGGTTAACGAAATTTACATGGGTCCCGAAAAATGTTTGGTAAGAAAAGTTGGTCGCAAGTCGAAAAAGGTTGAAGATCACTGAGTTAGTGTATGATATATTTATATATATCAAACTAAATACCCATAACCAGTGGTGTATTGGAGGGTATACGGGGGTATACGACATATACCCAATATGTTATTTTTATCCATGGTGTATAGGTTATGAGAAATTGATGATACGCGGGTATACAGCCGTATCTAGCGTATAGCTTGTAATTTGACAAATATAAATAGTAAAACTTTTGGTTATATTTATGACGTGATTCGGTATCGGATATATTATTATTTTTCTATTTTTTTTTTTTTTTTTTTTTTTTATGAAAAATTCAAATTTGTTTTCATTTAACAAGTTTTATTAGAAAAGTGAGATCCCAAAGACTATGTGAATTCGTGGTTGATAAATCATAGATCAGCAGAAGACAATAGAAGTAAATTATGTCACCCAGATGTAGATCCGAATTGTGAAAACAAAACAAGTCTTTGGAGAATACTGACGTAAAAAAAAAGTAACCATGATCTATTTCTTTTTGATTAAATTTTTTTGTCTATGTGACTGTTATAAACGTGATTTAAAATATAAGCGAAGCCTAAAATTTTTTTGTATGTTATTTTATAAATGTATACCATAAACACGTGCTTTCTAACTTTAAAAATAGATAGAGATATTAGGAGTGGTTAAATTAAAAATCAATAACTACTTAATAAAATAATTAGTCCATTTGTTTAGCATGTAGAAGTATTATAGAATAAATACAAAAGTATAATATTCTATCAGGTTTTAAGTGAATACAAATAAAGTGAATATTGTTCGAGCGAAGCGAAAAAATATTTTTTTGGTTCCTACCATATGATAGTTACTACATGAAATAAGGCGTATACCCATGATTTATTTTAGCAATACATCACTGCCTATAACTGTTGTATATTATATTTCACTATATTTATGTAGTAAATTTATTTAAGTAGTTTAGGTAGGTATGTTGTATTCCTACTCAATTACTTAATGGACTCATTGTTAAATAAATATTATATTATTCTAAAATATTATAACAACCTTACCTGGATTTTAAAAAAATTTCTTTTTATTATTAAATAATTGTGTGTTTGTAAAGTGTAGTTTATTTCAGACTGAGACTAGGAGGCTCCACAAATTCATGTAAGCCTTGGAGCCACTCTGCACACCCGGTTTTTACGGCACTGATATATATGTGTGTATGCAAACCACAATAATATTTATATAATATTTGTAAATTAATATTATTATAAATATAACTAATGTTTTAAGTATCCAATTTATATTATTAATTAAATAAAAATTTCAATAAATTACTTTTATGCTAAATTGGTTAAATAATTATTATTTTATAGTCTTCCAGTTCGATATATATATAATGTAATAGTGTAAAATTGTAAACCTCTTCCTATATCGTGGGTCATTCCTTTTTATGAATAGATTGATAAATTAAAATGTGGTCCTCCCCTTGAGAATTTTCCTATAGGCGCCCTTGTCTGTGAACTATTTCAATAAATTGTTTAAAATGATTAGTTTACTATTGATAATACGAAATAATTATTATTAGTAATTAGGTCATTATTAATTACACATCAAACGGATTATATTTATAATATACTAATTTCCAAGCTTGGGCATTAACGAGTTAATATGTTAAAAGTTAAGTTAATTTAACTTATTAACTAACTCATTTCCTTACAGATTAACTTGAAATTAACGTATTATATTTTCATTCATCCCAATTAAGTTAATTTTGATTTTCATGACCAAAAAATTTTTTGTAAAATCTCGCATTCGGACGAAATTTCATTGTTAAAAACCGTTGAAAATTTTTAAATAGTAGCCACTATACCATGAATCAATTAAAACATTCTAAACATATGCCTAAGGTAACATTATAGGATGACGTATATTTGATAATAAGATGATAAGAAAAAGGTTAATGTAACTTCTAAAACAATTTTATAACGTATCACAATGTACTATGGATCAATAAAAGTATCTTACGAATGCTCTTATATTAAAATCTATGGAAATCATCAATTCTACAACAAAAAGATGATGTTCAAGAAACATATTATTTGAGTTCTTAATAAAAATCCTCTATAATCTAATGTATAATTTCAGTGGCAAAAAGTCAAGTTAAAAATAACATCTCTAGGATATTTATATATGGTTATAATTAAATGTTGATCAAAATTATGTTTCAAAAATTTTGTAATAATAAAATAATTAATTTTCGTCATATTTTTAAACTATTTTATAACAATATTCATAGTTGTCTGAGATATTTCCGTATACCCTCTAGATCAGGGATGGCAAATCCATGGCACGCGAAAATTTTTACTATTATATATTATTTAATATATATGATATATTATAGAACCTATAATATAATATAAATAATTAACAAAGCAATATTATTATAATTATTATTATGTACCTTATTATTATTAACCTTTTTATGTTAATAGATTAATTATACAATAAAATTATAATATAACAAAATATAATATTTTTAATATTTTTTTCATGGCACGCTCTATATAAAAAAAAAAAAAGGTAATTTTGGGCATGCAGTGTTCAAAAGGTTTGCCATTCCTACTCTAGACGAGTTGGAAAGTAGTCAGAATTAGGCTGTTATCTCAAACATTTACTCATAATAAGCGACTGGCAGACAGTAAACTCTTTCTGCTTAAACAGAAAATTGAAATATTGTATAATTTTATTCAATCACATTACTATTCGAGACACTAATTCACAATTTATGCAGTTGGCTGTTATTATTTTTTGTTAAATTATGCACTGCTTTGCCTGTTTTTCTCAATCGAATTATTTGGACTTGTTCAGACCGTTTAGTATTCAATGTTCATAGTATATTTATAATTTTTATTTAATTGTCATTAACTGTTAATTACGTATGCACATTAGAGCCAGTAAAGAATTTCTTATCAATCGTAGTAAAATACAATTATGAGTACATATAAGCTTGCACACGAGGTAGTCAGGATAGGTACTTGACTACTTTGTGAACCTTTCTTCTCTCATCAAATTATTCAATATTATCTCATAATAAATTACCATATTATGTTCAACCACTTCGAAACGTCCATAAATTGTAAATTCATGTATAAGAATATTGGAAAAATATAGTTATTAAATTAAATTAAGTTATCCCATCCAAATTTGTTGTTAATATAAAATATTATATATTCTTTTGATGTAAATTATTATAATCAATTACATAATTTCTATTTTATGAATGAACATTTCAAAGATGAATATTTTAACAAGCAAAATTAAATGTTATTAGGTTGTTTAAATTTGACATGGAATAGATGTTTCAAATAACCAATTTTATCATTTAATATCTCATAGATTTGATATGATTTCGTTACAAAAATGTAAGTATTAAACTTTTTTTAGATGTTATGATCAGACATCTCAATGATGTAGTCTTGATAAAATATAAATGTTATTATTTAAGTGCCCATGAATGGTTTTATCAAAAGTCACTCAATGCAATCCTATTAACAGTTTAATAACATCAATATGTTTTGTTTAGTAATATCGCTTATTCTCAACACACATCGTCAGGATGTCCTCGAGACTGCATTTGGCACAGTGGGTATATCTATAGTATTCCTATATAGTATAACTATAATTTCAATATAATCTAAATTAAATATTTTATATATCATAGAATTATTGAGACGTCTTGTTCTAGGAATTTATTCTCTTGACTAGTTTTAGTAATTTTTAAAAAAGTATTATTAATCAGAGACTTAAACAAATCGATTCATTGTTTGAACTTGTTTCCGAAGTTGGTATTCCTTAAAACATCAACAAATATCCCGTCTTAGTTTTTCATAGTGAATAATAGTGTATCAGACAGTATAGTAGTGCAGAGTCAAGTAAAATTAATTGAACTCCGAACGCTTATTATTTGTTATGTACCCTGTTTCCCGTTTCTTACCTCAAGAACAAGAATTATATTATCGAGCAATCGCAGAAAATACCGACAACCGCCCACTTAATCATCATTCGGCGAATCTCTTTTCACATAAGTCCTTTACGTTATAATCACTCGCGATGAAAGAAAATGTACGCTCCTAAATACCAAAAACGACTTGAACTGCCAAAATGCACTTATCTACGTATGTGTACGAACTCGAATTCCCTTACTAATCCTTCCTTTCCACGCTCACGTTGGTTCCACGTACTCCATCTTATACGTATATTAGATAATATATATATATATATATATATATATATATATATATATATATATATAGGTTTGACTCGTTTTATGTTATCCTGTCTTACTCGTTTTATTTCGTTTCATTGTAAGTACCGTAAATACGTGATTAAATAATATTTTTACTGATCTATGAAAATTACGTATTTATAGGAAATGTATCGTTCAACGGTGCCGCGCGCGCGCTTTGTTGCTGAAAAAAAATAATACCTACAGCTACACGAAAATACTTATTATTTTTCGTTCGTAATTGTATCTTATAAAATATGTATATAATAATTCGAACTTTATCTCATCGATCGTTTGACAGTACTGCCATAGAAAATAACTCCAGCATTACGTTCGCAATGGAAACTACAGTTACAATTGGGTGTATTACGTAGTGAAAAAAAATAAATTGTTTTGTTGCTATCAAAGTTTCTATCAAAACGAAAGACCATTGATATCATTGATAACACCACAGATGTCAGCCATGATCACGATTGAACAACATTTGGCGTGTAGATTTGTGCTTATACGAAGCGATAGGTTAGGTAATTATTAATATAATAATGATTTATTTCGGAAACATTTCGCGTGCTCGGGGATCCGACGTAACGATGATAATTTAGAACGGGAAACGTTTTTCTCGTTGAATTTATACTTTTCCGCATAAGCCCAAAGTCACATACACCAAATGCGACACGTGCTCTTTCGTTTGCATAACTTTTGATAACAATACACGTTCAGTTATAATATTTATACGATGCGATATTTATGGTTAGAGATTTCGCGAGATCCGTAAATGGTGTATCGTACGTTGCGGAAAAAAAGTGCTAGCGAAACGCTGCGTTAACGATTTATCGACGCGAATTTCTACGGTATTGGTAATACTTGCACCGTGACTTTAATTTATTTTCGTCGGGCACAATGCGCACCACTATCGTATTCCGCTGTATTCGTTAGACGTGGAAAAAAAGAAAATCTCCGCGAACCAGCCAAAGACCCGGACGACACGATCGTATTCTATGATAAAATATTTCACAGGACGACGTAGCGCATAATACAGTCAATGCAACGAGACCGTGACTGCTATTGGCCGCAGTGCGATATCATATTAGTACAGTGTACTCTCGATTATCCGCTATCTTCCGCGGATACAAAAAAAAATAAATAAATATATCTTTACGTTATAAATCATTATCGGTTTAATCGGGTTGCGATAGTCGATTACGCGAAACGCGGATTGTACATTACATTGCATTTGTATACTAATAACGTGTACACCTATTTAATCTTCTGTCTACTGTACAAACACACATTCGACTAAAACTTCGCAATAGTGTTCAAAGTGTTTTGCGTCATTTTGGTATTAATATTTTTATCAGCGGATTATCCGCGGAATTCGTTTATTCGTGGACGTCCTGCCACCCTATTCCGCGGATAATCCAGTGTACACTGTAATTCAAATATTTAACATTCCTCAACGGTGCGTGGTGAGCCGGGGACGTGCGTGCACGGAGAGCGTTTAAGGTTTAATATGAAATTTATATGAAACTAATTTCATACGAAACGAAACGTTTAAATTACCTATTGAAACCGAACGAATTTTCCAGTGATTTTTTTTTTCTTTCTAAAAGCGGATATTTCATGGGCGATTTCTTATATTGTACATATATTTTATACTTTTACACCACGCGTTCAATACACGCTTTTCAAATCAACCATTACGTTCTATTCGAAACATCCAGTAAGTGTGGTAACATTATTAGTATTATGTATACGCTTACAGTTTTTTTCGCTGATACTTTATTGTCGAGAAAAAAAAAGTTTAACTTGATGTTCCGCTGGGTTAGAAAAAATTTATTCGATTAGTGTTTAAAACACAACAAACGCATCGAAGGGATTTGAACACTGAACAATATTTGATTTGTTTGTAGCCAAACGCAGTAAAATATGACACACCATAGATTCATGGTTGTCCAGTAAACATAAGAAAAACGATGATCGACGTGGAATTAATTCTAAAGCCGCTTCAATAACTCGTCTGTTAATTCCATAAAACTTTGAAAAATCATATTTTTTATGAAATCAGTAGCACCCTTCCCCGTGTTTATAAACATTTTGGAAACGATTTTTTTTTTACTACACACGGATACCGTAAGGTGTGCGTCGACCGTACATAACATTACGGTTCTGTTTTATCCACCTCGTCGCCGTTTCAAGAAGGATTTCCGTGCGCGTACACAACGTATTTAAAGTTTGCCTCTATTGTTTCGCCATTGTTTTATGTGCGCACATCTCCGAACGCTCACTCGCACACATATACCGTATATTTAATTCCACGACGGTCGTCCGACGGGATACCGCACCACCGCAGTCGATTGTTGTGGAGTTATTTGTTCGCCGCCTCGCGGAATTATAATTTCGTCACGCGGAATCCTCGTCGAAGTCCCTCGTTAACGGAACACCACCAGTGGGTTAGCGGTTCAACGGACGGACGGACGTGGTGCGTACTATTGCACGACACGCGACTTCCTCCGTGGCAGACTTGCCCAACAACTTTGAACCCTATAAGTTTTTCGGACAGTTTTTGAACGCTGCGAACGAGAATGGTCAATAAACACACACACATAAATATATGCGACTACGACGTCGACGACATGTACTACTCAACAATCGAATCCAATACACACACACACACACACACACACACACACACATATATACATGGGTGCAGTTCGGTGTGAACTGCAGCCACTATAATGCAGGCGCTAATAACCTAACCCTCGAAAACTTCAGTATCTCCCACCCCCTTTACGTTTTCATTCTTGACAATCCGATTGTGAACACCATACCTTTTCGAACAAGTTTCACAAGCACTTTCCTTTCAAAACGTATTTATAGTTTCATATATATATATAGGTCGTTTTAATGTTTTTTCTTTACCTCCATCAACACTGTCTTTTTTTTGCAAATAACGGTGTACATTAAAATATAATTATTGCTTTTGTCGTTGGTACGCGATGCGATATCATATTATGTAAATCACGAGCAATTCCTATATGGGTACCATCTTACCGCACCTAACGATTTATCCAAACTGTTACGATATTCCGATTCGTAACAAAACCAATTGAAATCAAAAATATTTTATGTACGACCGCGTTCACTGTTGAACATTTCACTTTTCGTTTTCGAAAGTAAATCTGATCGGATGTGAATTTCACCGTTTTTCACGCTGAATGTATGTGAAAAACACGCCTAGCTATAAGCACCTCTGTACCAGCGCTCAATATACATGTACTATATATTCAGCCGTGCGACGAAAAATTAATATTGTTTGAGTTCCTTGCAAATTTTGGCTTTTTGTTTATTTTTAATAAATCGTTGTATGAGAAACAAGAACAAGTTGTTTCGTAGATCAGCAAAGTTTCGTTAGTTCGAAAACTTAAACTTAGACACGGCATGTGATATAATAATATTGTATAACTAGTGCAACGATCAGTGTTACAGTGCAAGTACTCTTGCGCAAGGGTTTCTCACGTACTTCATAAAAGTCAATCTAAACTATCTTCATAGGAACGCCATAATACTATATCGAAACCGAATTATAAGGTTTTATGACGATAAAGAATAAATAAGTACTTATTATTATAGTACTTTTGTTCTGTTTCAGATTTTTTTCGAACTACGTTCCGGTGCATTGACGTCTACCAACGGACAGAGTACAAGTGGGGGGAGGTAGTGTTTTACTGCTCGTTTAAAGCAAAGGTGTAGGGACGAAAAAACGTTTCACTGCCCGACCACGGTTGTTTTTGTACTTGAACTGTTTAAATTCAATATTACCTTGGGCGCATAACGGTTTAGCAAACTTTTTCCGCGCGACGGAAATCAGTTTTACGCAAGTTTTAAATCGCATTCACGATAAGCAATTTATTACAAAATGTGTATAGGATTCGTGTGCCAGCACCAATTCGAGAGATTTAAAGTGGATGAGGGGGGACGGGGGAGAGAAGCAGGAAAGATTGGTTCTCGGTTACTCGGTGCGTACAATAACCGTGTGCACAAGCGCTAGGCTATTTTCATTTCTTTTTTTTTTCTTTCTTACTTTAGAATGACTAAATAATGGAAGTGTTTCGATCCAACTGAAAAATCCATGGTGCAATATAAATGTCGGTTAGTCGGTTACTGATTGATTGTTTGTATGATATTGTTAACGAAAACGTGTAGAATACGTAGCGTGTGTACGTAATAAAAATAATAAAAATCGATACGTATATAAGAACACCATTAACTACTGCCATTATATAAGTGTTTAAAAAAAAAAAAACGGGAAAAGGTTTTAGACAAAAAGTCAAGATAACGTCAGCGCAAAACTAATAGTGTTGTATTACGCTCGCGATTCGTTCTGGCGAGCCCAAGACCCTCGCGTACTGCGAAGCATTAAAACATGGCGTTACACTCCGTTATCCACCGATCGAGTCCGTTAAGGGTACAGTCCGACGAACGCAAAATAATAACTTTTACGTTGACGAACGTTGCGGGAAAAGAAAATATCGCTATTGTAATAGATAAATAATTAAATTCGTATACTGGACCGGATTCGTCAGTGTTCGAACAAGCGAAAAAAATTAAGATCGAAAAAGTCGCGGTGACTTATTCGAGCACTCACTGTGACGGACAGTGCTGCGGCGTTCACTTACATTCAACGCAGTGCAGAAATAAAAATAAGAACACGTGTATTGTATCCGACCAGTTTGTTTGCAACACGGTGATTGTGATGTTTTTAAATTGTTATTCTTCGGCCGATAGAACCGACATTGTAGTACAATAAATGAAATTAAACGGTTTTCGCCCGTGTCTGCTCGAGAATCCATTTTTGTATTAAGCAATATATTATACATATATATAAGTGCTAGAGCCAAGATTTTTATGGTCTTAAAAAGCTTAAAGTCATGAATAGTAGACGGTTGCTCGGGAAAAAAGAGCTTGAAATATTTTTTTAATATTCTATTCAATTTTTTTTTTTTTTATAAATAATGTTTTTCCTGTGACTTTGTTCCTTTACCTTCAATTACATGCTCTTACATGTCAAATAAACTTTTATAATATGTTAATATTTATCGAACCAATCGTCAAAGTTTCTTATTATGCCGTCGAGTTACATACACACTCATTTACTTTCGATAAAAATTAATGCATGTAAAACAAAACTGACAGGTTTTTTTTTATGCTATCGATTTGATTAAAAATACCATTTCCTTCACGTATCGTATCTGTAATACATATTCTATCAATCCGATTATAGGAATTATATTTTGAATTTATACCCTGATGTATTCCTACGTCTAGAATTTTAAAACAAAATAAATCAAATGACATATTATTTAATTTCTTTTTTTTTTCTTTTTTTTTTTTTTTGAACCCGAAGGTCGGCTTACAACCACAATTCTGACCGATAATTCGTCTTTTCTTTAAGCTCCTAAGAGGTTTTGACTTTTGTGTTACATTTAATTTGTCCTACATAAGAGTTTTGAAGTTATCTTGCGATTTTCTTTCTTTCTATCATACGCTCTTAAATTATATTATTCGGCTCTTATGGGTGTCTTTTTATGTTCAGCCATCTTCCAACGCCTACCTTTAATAGCATCTACGAGCGTATGTTTTTTTCCAACAACTCCGAGTATTTCTTTGTATGTTTTTCGTTCTATCCAGCCTAATTCTATCCAGTTTTTTTTAGAATAAAAAAAAAAATTGTATTTTAATAATTTTCCTCTTCTATGGTTGGTAATATATTATATACCATATTACTATCTGCTGTGTTACATTACCCAATCAATATTTTCACTAGAAAATACAAACCGTCGCAAAAATATTCAGTGTTTATCAATTATTCCAATTTTCGGACACTATCTGTATAAAGCCGGGTTTACACGCAACGATAAATGCAATTTATCGTAACGATCGAATTATTCCAATTTATCGTTGCGTATAAATAAGACATTGTAGCGATTTATTGGAATTGGAATTGGATCGAATGATTGATGCCGACTGGCATCAATTTTTGCAAATCGTAACGATAATTTGAACGTGTAAATATGTAACAACCATTTATCGCTACAATTTGATTTAGTTTGCATTGGCCGTTTATGGAGGATAATTCGTTTTTTCGTTAACAATTGTTTTTATTTTACTCAAATGATCATGGCAGAACAAACATCTTATGACAAGCAAACATCTCGAGACTTCTTGAGAGAGTTTATTGAGCTATATCAAAGTTAATTATATTTAGTCTCACAGGTTTCGAGAATTATTCTGAGAGCTGGTTTAAAAATGGCAGTTGAAAATTCCATGTTCTTAAAGCTTCTTCCGGTAACAAGAAATCGTGAGATAGCAGAGAGTCTCTCGTGTGGAGATATGGCTTTTCTCATAACAGTGTCTTTTTTCACGATAAATGGAGAAGCTAACCTTAACAACTCAACATAAGTCTCTTCATCCATTCTTAAATAATTCCACCAGTCATTGGGTTCATTTCATAATTCTCCCAATAAGTTTATATGAGAAAATTCCTTTTTCTTCACCAACCATTTGCGGCTCCACTTTCTTCTTGGTCTTCGCGACTTTTTTGCTTTTTTCGCTAAACAAACTTGAGATCTAATCTAAAGATATAGTGACCACAACAGTACTTCCTCCATGGTGAAAGCTAATGGCGAACTGAGCTGCGATGAACCGCGCTCAATAAAGAATATTGGACAAGAAATCGTAGCGTGTAAACAGTATTCATTCTTTCGATTAATTGGAACAATTAAAACGACGATAAATTGTCAATCACATCGTTACGTGTAAACCCGGCTTAATATACATCTATTGTGTCGACATAAAAAAGGTTTACTAAAAAGGTATAAATAAATTGCGCTAGATAATTTTTAGCCACCTAACTGAAAATACATATAGGTAAGTTCTTTACAAGAAAATTGATAATTTTGGTAAATATTTATTTCTTTACTACCTTTATAACCAGTGTTGAGCATAATAAGATAAATTTATCTAGATAAATAATTAATAATATTTTATCTTATCTAGATAAACTTAAAAATGTTCATATAATGTGCCATCTTACATTGTCAGTACAAAACAAGTGTCACATATTTCAATGGAAATTTTTTCAAACTGATCGAAGACGATGGTAAAACAATTTGTGCTCAATGTCAATATTGCCCAAAGATTATTCATGGATAAAAAGGATCAATTGGGAATTTTCTGAGTCACATTAAGGTAGGTTAATTTCTTACATATAGGTACCTCAATACATTTATAATTATGTACAATCAAGTTATACCTAACAATTTTAGATTATACAGATAGATAAAAATGTAAGATAAATCTATTAACTCCGCTGATCACTACTTACTTAATTTAAATACATTATTTTTTAGTATTTTTAAATATTCACCTAATATTCAAAATGAATTATGAAATAATTAGTAATTGGCTTATCACAGAACCATATAGAAGAAACACTTGATCAATAAGCGAATTAAAATAATAGGTTTTAATTAAATAAATTAACTATTTAAAACTTCCTTAATAGGTGGTTTTAAAATTTAAATCCTCGACATTTTTATAGGTATTTTACTAAGCTAGTTTGATTTTTGTTGATCTTATTTTCCTCAATTTTATATATGTACTTATAATTGAAAAATAAGTTATTAGATTCATGAACTCATATCAATTTCTTTCTGCCTAGCCTGAAGGATAATTATTTAATTCTTTTTAATTTTACATTATATTATTTTCAGTTAAAACATCCAAGTTTACAAGAAAACGTAAATGCAAACAAAAATAATAATTCTTCATCTGCTACTAATAAACAAGAAAAGTTGTCATTCTCTAACAAATATTTCTAAACAGAAAGTAATTGCATATCTGTCTATTTGTTTTGTACATTTACTCAATTTAATATTAATAAAAAACTGAATACTTTATAATTTAACAATTTAATAATTATTATTTATTAATATAATCAATAATAGTTTAGTAATAATATAATTTTAATAACTAGGTAAAAATATTTTCACTATGTTACTTTAGGACGATTAGGTTGATTATATATATATATATATATATATAAATATTATCTATGATTCTATTATAGTATAATCCAAGGACCGTGTTATAGTTTATTTATCTATCTAGTTACATAGATTTTTTAAACTTGGTAACATTTTAAATTATTTTTACCAAGTACTTTGATTTTTAAAAAATGTAAGATATAAGTATTAAGTTTTCATTGGTAGTTACAAAGAATATTTTTAATATTTATAGTAGGTAATGAACAATAAAACTAAACATTTTTAAACTGACTTGCTTTATAATTTTCAAGAGTCTAAGTAGGTACTTGAATAAATTATCTTATTTATAATCAATAAGTAAGTGTTCAATTTTTAAAAATTATATTCTATTCAATAAATTATATGTAATGAATGAATAGATTTTGTCAAATTTAGATAAGCGAATTAGTTTTCAACTATATAGTTAAAAAAATGAGGCCACTTATTATTACACAAAAACCTGCATTTCAAAAACTAAATCTTGATATTGTTGATTTAACATCATCCGACACTGCATTGCTTCCTATCAGAAAAACTATGTCTAAAGAATTACAATTTAGGTATTCAAATTATGTTTCTATGTTAACATTATTGATTAAAAATCATACTTATATATGTACAGCTGTGGATATTCAGAGTTCAAATAACAAGAGCTATTCAGGATCAACGTGTCATTTTACTGATGAGGAAACATTTGAGCGACATTCCTATGTACTGGGTTGTAGGAGAATTAAAGGAGGTCATAATATTTTAAATATTACTGAGGTTATTAATGAAACACATCAAACATACAAAATATGTAACACGAAAATATCTCATATTGTAATGGACAATGCAAGTAATTTTGCAAAGGCATTTCGCTTATTTACAACTACAAGCAGTTCTAATCAAAAATGTGATTTTTATAATGTAGGAATTATATCTGATGATTCAGAGTGTTCAGATTCTAATTATGCTAATGGTAAGGACTCTTGCAGCAGTGAAGTTGAATGTTTGAATTCAGATGTTGAAATCGTTTAGTTTAATTCTATATTTTAAAAATCTAATAATTTAACTAGAAATACAAATGAATCAAACATTTCCCTACCTAACCAAATGACTTGTTGTGCTCACACTATATATTTAATTGCTACAGTTAATATTTCAAAAATAATAAACAAAACATATAATAAAATTTCTAAATTAACATTTTCCAAATTGTCCATGTTTTAGAATTTGTTAAGTAGGAGTATTGTTGCGTCGGATAAAGTTGCTGAAATTTGTGGTTGTAAGTTTCCAATACCTATTCTTACTAGATGGAATTCAATTTTTTATTCAGCAAAAAAATTTATTAATTATAAAGCAAAGTTGACTTAAGTTTTTGAAGCTCTGCAATTAAAAAAGCTAAAAAAACTCTGAGTGAGATTTTATAGAAGAATATTGTCGTGTTATGGAACCATTAGTGACTACTACAGATAAATTACAAGGAGAGAAGAAAAGTTTTTTAGGCTATGTTGCGCCGATAATTTTATCCTTAAGACGATTTAAAATTAACTAATTTTAATTATTAATTAATTAAATTTAGTTCGCTGTAAACCTTTAAGCCTGATAATAATCAAAGGTCTTGAAAGACGATTTGAATACATATTTGACTTAACCAATCATAAAAGTTAGTCATTCATATTAGTTTCAATGAGTCATCCTAAATTTAAAAATAATTAGGTATCAGCAAGATTTGGAGAAATATACAAACAATTATTTATAAATGAATGTATTTCATTAAGTATTTCAACTTATTTAAATGCAGATTCAGATTCTTCTAATTCTGATCCTGAAAGTAATGGTAGTGATAAAGAATTTTTCAATGATTTACTAAGTACAATTCCCATGAATAAATCATCTGAATCTGGAAAAATGAGGAAATGTATTTTGATTAGGGCCCAAGCCTTATCATTTTTAAATTTAAAAAAACAGATTTAAATGTATTAAATTCTTTTAAATATGTAAAACAAGTATTTATAAAATATATCCTCTGTACCAGTCGAAAGACTATTTAGTACAGGTATTCAAATTTTAACACCTAGACGTAACCGTCTTGATGACCAAACGTTTGAAATGCTTCTATGCTATCGATGTTAAAAAATATATATGTCTTTAAATGATTAATTCATACAAACATTTTTTTATTTTTTAATTTACCGACATATACCGAGGAAGGTTTGTTTTATAGGCATATTTTGTATACACATGAAAGAGAAAATATTTTATTGTTAAAAACATTTAATTACAAAAATAGTGAGAAAGGTATTCTCAACAAAATTACCTAGTTTTGTTGGCTTGTTTTATGACACTGTTTGACACTGTTTACTTATTGTATTTAAAATTCAAATATGTTTAGTAATTTATTTAGTTATTGATTCTATTATGTTTTAAAAAAAATTACTTGTTAATTTACACAATGACAGTTAAATAGCATATAGATTAAATATATATAATTATTTATTATACTATTAATTGTACCTACTATTATAACTTGTATTCCAGTAGCTTAGTCATAATTCATTAGTTTTAAATCATTAGGTACTAAATTGGTACTATTTATATAATATTCTAATGTATTAATAAAAAGGAAACTTTTTCCATCTTCTACATTAGCCATAATATGTAATAATAATAGAAGAAATTACCTCTTATTAAGCGTTAATTCATGATCTTGTAATTTTTTACTTTACGAGTAACTTTGTATAGGTATTCTGGGTATTCAACATTATAATAAGGTTAAAAGGAATTGATTTTTGTGTAATTTTAAATCACTAAGAAACAGAAAAAAAAATTATCTTCTATTTATCTAGATAAATTGCAACTATCTTTTATCTTTATATATTTATTTTACTGAAATATTTTCTTTATCTAGATAAAATTAAAATAAATTATCTTCATCTTTATCTAGATAAGTATTTAATTATCTTTGCTCAACACTGTTTATTACCTACATTATTAAGGAATTTGGTTTTACTACTATATCAACCATTTTTAGAAACATAAGCTGGTCGTACTCTTTCACTTAGACTTGATTTTTTGAGAGCAATAGTACATTGGTTTCAAATTTAAATTACCAATACATTAACACTATTATTCACCCATCCTTGTATCTCACCCAATGATGGGGTCTCACCTTACCTAAATGTTCTATATTTTTGTAATTATAATAATGATTTTCTTTCTATAAAAATAGCTTTGTTAATTTTGATGTTATTATTTTGAGTGAATCTTTTTTTTTCTCAAAAATGACTATATATAGTAGTACATTTATACATACATCGGATCCCAGTTGTATATAAAGGGAACATACGATATCATCATTGTTTCCTGTTTAATCATAATTAAACTGTTAAAATGTAATATGCATAATAGGTCTATCGTACAATAATATAATACAATATAGTCATAATCAAACAACTAGCGGACTGTCTCTGCGAAGCACTAGAATCCGATGCTGCGGACAACATAAAAAAAATATTTGGTTTCCTAAAACTTACTAAATCATACAATCTAATTTAATCACCTCCGTATATTTCATAATGTTACCTTATAAATACTGGTGCCTCCTACCTACTCCATGTAAAACATTATACTGAACACTATGCAAATACGATTTGAAACGTCATAAGCCAATAAGCTGTGTTGTTGCGGTTCCGTGCATCGTAAAACAAATCAATTAAATTAAAATCAAATCGAACAATTATAAAAAAAAAAAAAAATCCAAAACCGATTTCGATATAAAAGTGAAATGAATGTACGTAAACGGTGTACGGTCATATCACATCATATAAGCGACTTTATGTTGATGATATATATATAGTTGCAGAGAAAAAATATTACAAAACATCGCAATTGATCGCGCGGGATAACGAGTGTGTTAAACGTTGAAAAAAAATGTCACCCGGTTCGCTAACGGAGCACAGTGGGGTATTTATTTTTTTATATTTAGTGGCCAAAATGTAATAATATTATATTCAACTACAGTTTACTCTCGATTATCCGCTGTTTTCCACGGAATCGTCTACATACCTATATGTATACAAAAAAATATATACGTATTGTATCTTCCATTATAAATCATTACAGGTTTAATTGGGTTGTGAATTTGTCATAGCCGATAACGTACAGTAACGGTAACGGGTAACGGTAACGGGCTGCGATAGTCGATTATGCGATAACGTACAACATACATATTGCATTTGATCACTTATAAGGCGTATACCTATTTAGTCTTCTGTCTACTATCGACTAGAAATTCGCATTGGTTTTTTTTTTTTTGTTGGTTATTTTTATTAATTTTTCATTATACATGTACATACATTCATTGCACATACATGTGTATCTTTTTTAATAATACATATGTAATAATAATTTTCAATTTCAATTTCCAATTTAGTTTTTATTATAAAATTTAATTTTGCGGATTATCGGCGGAATTCGTTTATCCGTGGATGTCCTGCCACCCTATTCCACGGATAATCGGGAGTAAACTGTATAACTATTTCATTAACATCAAAATACATTTGCAAATATATATAATTATATTGATTCGAATGTAAAGAATGGTCATATGAGTCACTAGTGATGTCATTATTCGTGTCAGTTTCATGCTGTATAATTTCTTCCGATATTGGCAAGAGTACATACTTACAGCTACCGAATCCATATTTCTATGTTTGCTAAGTTTAACGAATTAATAAAATAATGGACACGTTAATAACGTTCACCTGCGTATACGCGAAATCAGTCGATTACACCGCACAGTCGCGACTTCATTATAAATATAACCGCCGTAATAATATGATTGTATGGCAGCAACTAGTATGTGACTAAATATTATAAGTAGGGCCCGAATTTCAATGCAAAGTTCATATTTTTTTGGTTGATCATACACAATGTTCTCTAAGAATATAATTCGTTTCATGTAACGAGGGTTTTAAAACTTCAAATTTTATTTTGCATTTTTTTTGCATATTTCGACGTTTTTTTCATTTTTAGAGCATTTTTAGTATTATTGGGTCATTTTGTTGGTTTTTAATGCATATTTGTTCAATATACAACAACAAATGTAGCCTATTCAAAACAAAATCAAAAGACAAATTATTTTCTTGATATTTAAGTAGATTTATCGGGTTTTTCCATACACATTGTCAATCGTTCATCAATTGTCAATTGTTTCATTTATTTCATAAACTGTCAATCTATTTTTCAATTCAGTTTTTATCTTATCTTAATTTATTATTGACTATGGAACGTCACCAGTATTCGATCAAATAACAAATAATCAGCTAGTTCATATTACCTCGCAGATGTTGCACGTATTACACGTGATTGTGATTTTAATGTATAAATAGTATGTTAAATAATGCCCAAAATAAAAAAAAAAATTATGTCAATTTTTAATTTTTAAGGTCATTTTTGTGGTGAAATGCATTTTTTAAGGACCTTTTTAGCTATTTTCTAGAACATATTTGTATGGTTTTAATTGCATTTAAATCCGGGCCCTAATTATAAGATATCGTGTAAGTAATATAATGTTCATTTTTATCCAGTTACAGAATATTTTTTCTCTAATTTTGGCCATATTTTATTAAATACTTACCACTGTGCGGCCGGTGTATCAACGTATCATCGTATGTTTCGTGCGCACCTACACAACCGCGGCCGGATTGAAAAAGGGCAGACGGCGGTAAAAAAAAAACCCGACTCGGTTTTGTGGCGCTAATCAAGTTGTAATTCTATGCGTATCATTTGTACACCGGCGGCTGGACGTGCGCGCTTACCGATATTATGACAAAGGCTGGGATTCCGATGCACTTTGCATTGTTTTCTAAAGCTAACTTTAACTAATGCGATGCTCATCTTGTCACAAATCTGTTTGATGTACATTTGAATGAGAATAAGAAAATTTATTTTGCATTTTTTTGGAATTTTTTAGTTTTTTAGGTCATTTTTTTAATTTTTTAGGGCATTTTAGAGATTTTGAAGCATTTTTTGAGTTTTTGGAAACAAAATATGAATTAGAAATTTTGTTTTAAGATTTTTACACCAGCATGGTTTTTATATAAATTTAATACATTGTAAGTAGGTATTCGTAATTCGTATTATATTATCGGAAAATTGATGGAATGTGTCAAAACTTACGAGTGTAAAACGATGTGTTTTCTCAAATTAAACAAAATACAAGTCTAAGATATCTAGCTTTATGTACAACTTTTTTTTTTTAAATTTATACTAATACTATGCTAAATACACATGTAATTTGTATATTGTATGTCATTTGTATATTGCATTTTATGAGTTTTTCCGTCTTTTAACTTTTTATTATAGTTTATATAATTTTATGTATGGTAAAATTATTAAAAATAAAAATTTCAGTACATTTTTTAAGTGCATAATTTGGAGTTTTTAGGCCATAAAAGCATTTTTTTTTTTTTTTTAAGGAAATTTTTCTGGGTTTTTTAGGGTATTAATTCCAGCCTTAATTATGACACAGTATTGTTATTATATTATCGTGTTCGAATAAACATAAGAGGTGCGTACAATCGGCTTTCGGTTATGCGTTGCGGAGACGTGACCTCACGTGTAAAACACTTTATTATTGTAAAAACGTGATAAACGCTGCTGCTACGCTTATTGGCCAGCGCGTGTTGGGAACAGACGCCGAAGTTGTTCAACGCCATTTCGAGAACAGATCCTAATGAGATGCGAAAAAATTTAAACTGTAAGCCGAATTCAATTAAAAACTGTGGATCGTAGCGATGAGCGAACGGTTTCTCCGCGTACGTACAATAATGACGTTTTTAATTATGTAATTATTATTATTATTATTATTATTATTTTGTTTTTGTCAATAACAAGGGAAAAATATACTAAGCCGTAACAACTATACAGGGTGGTCCACCGTGGTATCCCGATGTACGTGCAAACATCAAGATTTGTAATACCTGTTTGTTGAAAACTTATAAAACATTAGATACGTTGCTCTGGTTTTCTGTCTCACTTCACAATTAATTCCTTTGTAAAAAGAACAAGTTGAAACAGTCCATTTTACATATTACGTAATACTTTTAGAACAGATGAATAAAAATCGTTAATGAGTTACAATCATACATGTTTGGTTCACTTTTCTCTCTAGACTTCAAATTTCTCTGTAACGTCATTAAGAAACTTTAAAACCATCCGAAGTTCAATAGTTGATAAATGTAAGTATATGAGTTTGATAATTTATCCACGCGAACGCTATTACTCGTATTACGTTCGTTATTAGGTCGCGCTTGTTTCAAATTAATAAATAAATAAATGGCTGCCGTATCACTCATACCTTACAAAAACAACACTAAACATTTTAGATGGCCATATTGTATTGTTAATGTCAGGTTTGCTGTGTTCTGAGTGGGTTTTCTAATCAAAAGGTCACTCGTATAAACTCTTACGTAAACAACTTTAAATTTCAGAAGTGTCCTTAACAAATTATGTTAGTAGACACAAGACAGTAACGGTTAGCTGGAAAAAGAAGTTTTCAATTGTTGTAATTGCATTGTTTTATCATACGTATTTTACGCTGCAGTTTTCCGCTGATCGAAAGTAAGTTATTTGTAATAATCGACAAAATATACAGTTTCCATCGTGCATAGAATATGTACTATGACGTGTAGAAACGTCGGTGTTGTAGAAATATTGTACATGAGTAGATCGTAAATAGAACGAATCAGTTTTGTTTTCACATTTTTTTTTTTCAATTCACTGAAATATATTCGCGTATATTATTTGTCACGGGCTTTTATTCTTGATCGCACGTTGTATGGAGGATGAAAAATAATGTCTCTGTTCTAATATATAGTACCGACTATATATTATTGAAGTGTATTTTTATTTTTATTTCTTCACCGCATTTGATATCAAAAAAGATTACCGAGTCCGACTGAGTGGAAACTCGTGTAAGGGTACAGAATTTATCTTGTTTATGATTATTGTTAATAAATACATATTGAACTTCAAAAACATTGATGAGACAACATTTTTAAAAGGAACACGACCAAATTAAGGAAAATACTATTTAAGTATTTTAACATTATGTATTGTATTAATTTTATTTGCTTCTAGTTCATTTAGATGTCTGTGACGAGACCGTAACCCGGAGAAGGGAGTTCGAGTAATAGAAGCCCAACATTTTTCTTAAAATTAAGCTTAATGATTATAAATGCCTATTATATTTGATATTTTAAAATTTGATAAACAAAAAATATAATTCCACTCTAAACCCCCTCCCCCAAATATTTTGCAGATTACGACGTTGGCCAAATCTTTATGTTATCATTGAACATATAGTTTAAATACATATTGGACACATCATTATTAATATTTGAATCCCTATAAACCTGAACTCTTTACAGCAGCTGGTTTATCCTTTTTTGTCTATTCCAAAGGGTAGTTATTAGTTTCAAATCTTACGCTGACTAAAGCTTCATAAGAGATAATAATTTTTTTTCTTTTTGGCTATATTAGATATAATACTTCTATAAGTATAATATGTTATATAAATGTGGTATATCTCTGGTACTTTTAGCACGGGACAACGTTATTCTTTATTGTTCGTACACAAGCATAAAAATGTTAAGTTTAGTATATGAGTATATAGTATAATAAGCGAACGGCGTCATTCGTTTCACGAAACAGTAGTAGTATAATTTAATTTTGCACGTCTTATTTAGAACAAAATAATGAGCTATTTGGTTTTTTTCTTTTCTGTAGAATTTCCTGATCGATCAATGAATATAATTTACGAAAACTATCGTACATAGACGATGGCAGTTTTAGCTATACGTAAAATATCAATTTCAGTTTTAAAGCAGGATTTAGCGATAATGCCTTTAAATGAAACGTGTACGTTTCACGCAAAATAAGACGGTCGTGCGACGAACAAATTAAATTACATAAATTTTAATACGTTTGAAAAAGAAATACATTTTATTTTCAAAATATTGAACCATCAAAATCTCCATTAGTTGTTTTTAGTTCTCCACTTTTCAAAAATTTTATTTTAATTTGACTTTAATAACAACCACATCACAATGATTTTTTAGGAAAAACGATGCTTCTTTTTTTTTCAACTCATGTTTATTGAAGATTATATTTTGAATTATTTTAAAAACTATTTTGCGTTTTGAGTGAACATAAAATTTAAAATAAATTAGAATACGTCGAGATTTTAATCATTTTAAAAGCTCACTTAAATATTTTTATCTATTTCTATTATATTTTACAACTTTTATGTTTAAAATAAAAATCATTCTTTTGAAATTCATTGTCTATTAAGAAAAGTCAAATTTTTAATATAAAATAAATATCTTTTAACGAGAAATATAATAGTCAACATTTCAGTTATACTTAAATACTTAAAAAAAAGTATTGAATCGTTGTATTTTTTTTCAAATCTCATAAAAAAATCGAAATACGTTTTATTCAGAATTATTTGATATAAATAACATTTATTTTCTTCAAATACTATAAATAACCTTCTGAAATTATATTAAAAAAAATAGACATTACCATTCTGAACATCACAAGCTTTCGATAAAGTTTGTCGTTCAGATTTCTTATTGGAACTTGACAATTTTTTCAATCATATTTTTTTTTAACAAAATCTTACTTATTTTACAAAAATAAGTACGAAAGAAGGATATTTTACAAAACTCATTTGGTCCTTTTTTTATTCATTTCAGAAATTATAAACAGAACTTGCTAAAACCTTCAATTTTATTAAATGCAAGATGAATGGATTCCACTTTGCTTGGAACCAGGGATGCGTAAAAACGACTTTTTAAATATTTCACAAATTATCTTTATTGTATAAAATTATACACAACTAATGTATAAACGATTCGTATTTTTATTGAAGGAACAATGCGTTTTAATATTCGTGTATACAACGCCTTTCATCCTGTAACTATTATAAATATATTACTGTTATGATAATATTTCATTGCATGAAAGAAAAAAAGGAAGTTTATTCCAAATATTAGAATTCGGACGTGGAACAGTTAGGTTGTATCCGCAGTACCTAACACACCAACAATCACAGTGGGTAAGTTATTGTTCATCTCAGTGGCGCTAATCCCTATATTGAGGTTAGACCTTGGCCTGATATCTTTTAAAAATTTAAGAAGGGACCGCTTCGTATTAGGCCGAAGTCTGGCTACCTTTTTGTATGAAAACTTCATTACAAAATTAAAACCCACTCTTCTAACTACAATTTTCGTTCAACTATTGTGTTAACTAAATGATTAACATGATTGATATCAATGATTTCATACTATTTAAGATTTCTATCAAAGATTCTATCAAATCTCAATTTATCGATAAAATTGCCTACTAAATAACATGATTACTATAAAGTATATAAAAGCGGTTCAAATGAAAATGACACAGAAGATGAAGCAGAACGGCAGAATAATTTTGGAATAATTAATACTATGAATATTAAATCAGAATTTGAGCATTCATATACAATAATTAAAATATGTTTAACATTGCCTACATCTAATTGTACTGTTGAACAAAGTTATTCTAAATTAAAAATCATGAAATCAAGACTGTGTTCCACTATGGATTAAAATAGTTTAGAAAATTTAATGATTATTTTTTATGAACTAGATGTAAATAGATGCGTCAAATATTAATATAAAACGAACACTGTATATTTCATCGTTCAATTATTAAGTTTAATTATTTTTAACATTATTAAAAAATTATAATGAATATTATTTGTTTTTTGTTTTAGTTAACAATTATAGTTGTGAGAAAGTCACCAGTATTAACTAATTTATTAACATTTTGATATTCAAATTTGTGTCCCATAATTTTCAGTTACGGTTGTTTTTTTTTTTTATTTTGTTTTATAATTTTTATTTAAATAATTTTAAAGTATGCACGTAGAATAATACTAAATTTAAAAAACTAAACTCGACATAATGTATAGCATAATGGATAAAATATTGTATCAAGTAATACAGTTTATTGTTGCGCTTTTATATCACTACAAAGGAACAAAAGTGCAAATTTATTTTGCGCTTTTGGGTAATTGAAAAAAAAAGTCGATTTGCGTTTTCGGGTTTCACCGAAAATGGCAGTATTGGTTGTTGGGTATTACAAACATTTTATAATTAAAACGTTTTTCGATTTTTTCACATTTCTGTAAACAATGCTAGAAAAAAATTAGTGATACTTCTATTCTACAAAGAAAAAGTATCACATTTTTTCAAAATCTTATTAACTCGTATATACCAGTCATCGTATAACTCCGTTTTTAAGAATATTTTGTGTTGAGTAGAATGCACTTATATCACAACGAAATGTATTCCATTTGAAATCCCACAATGATTGTTGTTGTATTTAATTTTGAAATTCATTTGGGATTAATATAATATTGTATTTTTATACTCCGTGAGCCGTAAAGAACACACCGCGTTCACATTTTTTGACGTAAAATATCTACTGAAAATACGACGTCAAATAATCATTTAATTCCAAGCAATACCTAACCGAGCCAAATACTCGGATCTCATGGAATGTTTTAAGTGGTTTCAACGTCCGGAATGCGCTCGTCGGGTTCAAAGGATGAAGATTAAATGCCCGACTCGGGAAGCTATGATATTGTCTCGTTACAATAAACCATTAAAAAATCAAATGTTTGTTATTTTTATAATTTTATTTTTTACTATTTAAAATGTATATAGTACAATATTCAACATTTGGCAAAAAAAAAAAAAAAATAAAATAAAAAATAAAAAATCCAATTTAGTAACGTTAATAAGATTATGAAAAAAACTGATGCCTTTGGGATAGAATATTATTATTATCGAACACAAAATCTCACGGCTGACTTTTTAATCAAATAAATTCTTTGAATAGTAATGTAACCATTATATTAAAAAATAATGCTTACCTATTTGAATTTTCTTAAAAACATTGATTTTAACCTATTCGTTTAATTTCAGTATATTTTAACTGCATTTTAAAACCTAGTTTCAATACAAATCTGAATCAGTGAAATAACAATAATAATTATAATAATAATGTCAATAACATTTCAATCGAACTATGATTTGTTAACTAAATAAAAAAAAAAGTAAAAATGAACTCTCCTTCAACTCCCAGTACTATTATGATTTTATCTTAAATCGATTTCAATATATTTTTTATGCATCACTTTTAGTACAATTCAACGGTTTCATCATCATATTATTACCATACTCATTTCTTCACTAAACACTAAAATATTTTTTAATAATATTGCTTGGGTGTTAAGATAAATTTAAAAATTACCATACCGATATCATTTTTTATTAAAGACTATACCCGTTCCATTATTACCGTGACTCGTTGTGTTCTGAAATTCCAAACTTATTAAAAGTTACACTACGATATCGGGTTGACATGTGTATTTCATCGTAGATCAAACATTGTATTATAATATTATATGACTGAAATTATTTTGTCAGCCACTAAAAGTTCTAGTACGTACCCCTCTAGTTATTTTCAACGATCCGAATGCTGCTTAGGATTACATATTTTTTTTTTAAATATTTCATAACTTATATGTTTTTTTGTCATATTATCGATATTCCATTGGAAAGCTAAAACTAAAGTGTACCCAACGTCCTTCAGGTCCGATATTTAGTCGACAACATTTTTAAATTTAGCTTTTCTCCTCTGCGAATGATCAGATATTTTAAAGATGATATTTTGACGAAGTAACAACCCTATAATCATAGGACGTGAGCGGAGTACGTTTTTTTTTTTTTACAAGATTTTTCTTCGCAATCAATCGTTACAAAAAACAAATCGTAATCGTATACGTGTCATGTGCAGCTATCCCTGGGCCACGCTACACGGCTTCGCACAAGTCTTGATAATTGATAAATGTGTTTTTTTAATAACGCACTCGCGGTAATATTTGATGTTATCGCCGGGGTAGAAGAATTTCGGACGCGAGTAACTCGTAGACCCGAGCTTAAAGAGGCGGGATCGTTGCCTAAAGGGTACTTGGTGTACATGGTCCCAGGTGAGCTGCAGGGACCTAGTAAAATACCTTTCACCGAAACACTCCTTAACGATGTTCACATGGGAAATGTTGCGCTCGCGGTCCACTACGGAGGAAACAATAAATCAACCGATATATTACATGTTATATACTGTCATAATTGCTGGGAGTGGTAACACTAATTAAATATGAAAAAAAAAACGGTCCGTTAGACCATATTATTATACGCGACGAGTCGACCGTACACGCACGCGTGTAGTACTGGTTTTTTATTTTACGAAATATAAATAATAATAATTAAACAAAAAGTACGATATGGTTTATATTGTTATTGTTAATTTTCGATGGACATTTTCCTAGACATTTTCAATGTCTTCCATTCGCGGGATTCCTGTGTTTTCGATTTCATCACGTGACGTTGTTAGCGGATGAATCGCAGACTTCCGTAATGAAATCACGAATTGTGCACACTGTGCGTTGTGTAACACATTCTTGAAAAACAAACAAGCACACGGAAAAATGTTTCATTCTTTAGAGTACGGTCGGTGGTATAACTCTTAGTATATACGTTGAGTAGGTTATGAACACGCGTGTCTGCTTGAACAACGGAAAAGAAAACATATCGAACATATCGCATGTCTTTTTCAATAACTCATGTACGCCGGGTGTAATAACCGATCACGGTTTAAACATCATTGTGCGGTCGTCAGAATTTTTACTTGACGTACGTACGGAAAAGGGAAAAAATTATTTTAATATTCGATCGGAATAACTCTATATCCGCCGCACGGTAATTAACATGTATGTTAATATATATGTTAGTTACACTCTTAATATAGTTAATTTGCAATACATGTTCCAAGCAAAACGGTATGCGAATTCCACACGTCATAGTTTAGTGTTGAACTCAAACCGAAGGGAAACGATAGTAAACTTTAGTCAAACACTGATGGTTATATGGGCCGATGCTTTGATCTCAAAAATCTTCGGAACGTGTACAAACTGAAAAATACAAACAATTCCGGCTCTCCTCAGCGGATCAGCGGCGTAACGTGAAATCGCAGCGCGCCCAAAGAGCTTGTGCGTACACGCATACCCTTCGCACGTGTCACCCAGTTGAAAATTGAAAATAATCCGTGCGTCCGTTTCATAGACGTTTCAATTGTTCTTTTACTAAAATCTCATTGAAAACACGAGAACACGTTCGTTCGTCAAAAAGTATTCGTTTTCGCAGCAGCTCCGGACTCCGCGACAGGTGGTACCGACGCGGATTACTCGTGTCGATGATCGAGCGTTCAAACGCGTTACTTTTCGCGCTGTTTCCGTACCACGGTAAGCGCGAATAACTTACTGTCACGAAATGCATGTAATAAACTAGTCCATCTTGAACGGTATCTCGAAACCCTTAATCCTTTCGTCCCGACGTTTCGACACGGCACGCTGCGACGGTAGTCACGGAAAAATCGATACGACGAAACTTACACACCTACTGACGGTACCCGTCACCGCCGCCGCCGCCTAGGAAACGTCGCGTCGAGTTCGTGCTGTACCTCGTCGGCTGTACGGCGACCGACAGGCACGTAGACGGAATACCGTTTGACCGTGGGCACATGAAACGTTTGATTCCGTCCACATCGGAACGTTTCTCGTCGCGATAAACACGATTTCTAGCGTTCGAGACTAAAAATACTAACCTATTGTTCACGATTCAAACGGATATAGGTAGTACGGGTACCGGCGGTTTTTTTTATTTACGTTTCAGGACGGGCACGGAACGATTTCGAGACCACGAACCACGTGTGCAGTACCTGCAGCCCAATATCTGCATGTCGAACGGGCCGGAAAGCCGAGCGGATTCGATGAGGTCGCGACGACTGTTGTTGGCGAAAAAGCTCCGACGGCCGATCTTTCGCCACGTTTTGGACGTCGGTCGCGGGGCATCGGGAATCGCGAGAAACTTCGTTCGGACACGGTTCGACCGAGGGGACGTGGTGATGGGTTTCAACGGCGACCGCGTATCGGCAACGGCGTGTGATCGCCGAGCCGAAATAATCCGTCTCGAGGCGCGTCCGCTCAATCGGATTTATTACTATACGTAAATCGGTAACAGACGTCGCCGAGATAATAACAGTGCGTGAGCACTTCGTACGGTACCTATATATATATATATAAATATATACATATCGTATATTAAACTTACTGCGATCGATCCGTAGTACCCCGAGTACCGGCCTGTCTTTCGCGCACGTTTACTTTTACCGGCCGACTGCCATTGCGATACACCGTCCGCTTTGATAATTCGAATTCCTCGATAGCTCGGCTCGGATCCCGACTTATACGGGACGTGCCTTCGACTGCGCTTCGGTATAGATTAATCTTTGTAAATCAAATCTATTTTCAATCCTGTTGAGACTTATCGCGGCCCCTAAAACGCAACTACATAATTAATAATTACTGATTGAAAAGCCCGGAGTGGCGTGTTGCAATCAGTCGGACGGAAAATAACTTTTTTTTTTTTTTTTAGTTTTAAAAGTTTTAACAGCAACCGTTACGGTTCAACAATTAAAATGTTAAATTTACACAAACAATATCTAGAATAGCAACAAGTAAAAGGTAATTCAACATTATGATATAATAATAGATATTGATGATAAATAATGTCAAATAGAATCAAATCATAACATTCAACTACGTCCTAGTCGATTTTCATTCAAGGTTTTCATTTGGGGAAATTAATTTTGAATACATATCATTAAAACAAAAATTATACGGCCCCGTAATATGTCTAATACATCATTTAGGCGAATTTATATAAATACAGTAAAACCTCGATAAGACGGAACTTCGGTAAAACGGAAACCCCGGTATACGGAACATTTTTTTAGTTTCGTTTCAAATTACATATAATTAACTTACCCCGTTAACACGGAAACCCCGTTAACGCGGAAAAATGTCAAGGTCCTAAAGGGCTCCTTAGTATCCAAGTTTTACTGTATATATATATATATGAAATTTATATGGGCTAATACGTTTTCAATTCCATTTTTAGAAACTTAGTACTCTCGGTCAATTTTAATTGGCATAGTTAAAAATGTAGTATATTGTTGTATTGTCTTAACTATAAGTTTTTTTTATTATATTTATTCACTGCATTTTTTTATAAGTATGGCATTTCATACCCATTTGTTCAACATGATCGATTAATGTTCATTTTCTGATCTGATATTCTTCCCATGATTTTAATATATATTCTTGATTTTCTTTAATATAATTACGTAATATTTTGATTCTTGTTTGTTGATAGAATTAATTTTTTAGGAAGGTTTCTGTTTGAAATTCTTTTGTAATATCAATTACTTGATAAATATTAGGTTGTGGATGATAAAATTGTGAGTTTTGATTTATGTAGAATGATTTAGCCCCATAAGTAATACAAGGTTCGTGAACTGGTTATTTTGCACAAAACAAAGGCGGAAATTTGGCGACTTCCACAATGAAATTATTTAGAACATATTCTGAAAAATCAAAAATATTGGGTGGATAAATAGACATTAACCCTGTAAATCCATTTTAAATTTGATCTGACGGTGATAGCGGTAAACCAAAGAAACATTTTAACTAATTACCAATTTTTGAGTTATTATTCAAGTATTACTTGTATAAAACAGTATTTTTTTGAATTTTCATAAGCCAATTTTGTGCTAGATAAAAGACGCAGTAAATTATGTTGGAAAATATTAAAGTACTGATTTATGAGTGGCAATTTCAAAATCCGAATAAAATGTTGTTGAATAGGTATGTTAATATTCTTATTATTCAATAACTTTTAAATTCGCCTAAGTGATTAGTTAATTTCTCGCCCAAATAAAAACCGGTGGCTAACATAATTTTCATATTTACATTCAAACGTGTGTGTAATCATGAATGTGCGCAATTCCGCGTAAAGTTTTCATTAAAAACTATCCAAAAAGGGTACAGATCGATGACGACAGTAAATTGTTTGCTGTACAGAATAATTGTTGTATACGAGTAGAATAATAACTACAATAGTTGTTATCGATTTTTAGCTGAAATATTCGCTCTTAAACCCGTAGCTTCTTAACGAATGGTACTGATATTTATTAGTTCAGTGGTCTGTAATATTTACACATAGTTTTATCTGAACGTATTCAAAACATACAATAACGTGGTCGTATTTGAATCCATTTGCTGATTGAAACATTTGTAATGATGTGTCGGGTTATTACACATTAAAAAGAAAGTAGTTAACTGACCACTTTGAAAAATGTAATCGACACCAGACGTAGTTGTCGGACCGCTTATATTTATCAATTTATATTTCATCCCTCGAATTTTAGCCATTTGCGTACGAGTGACAAGCAAATTTACTATCTATTTATTTATTATGATAAAACTCTTATATCGTGATTCGGCAGTTGTCCTTCTTAAAAAAAAAAAAAAAAATCTAAGGACGTCTTTTTTCGATACCGTGGCTTGCGGTTTCGGCTTAAAATTGATTTTTTATACGCTATTCGGAAATATGTTTGCGGCAGCTTATATATATTATTATAATGACAACGTGTGGCTTGTTAGTGTGACTACTTTGAAATACTAAGTGTTTGCGTTATACGAAAAGTCGTTCTTCGATGTTATGTTCTATATTGGTTTTTATTTTAAACTTTTTAACAATCGATCCTCAGGATATGCATACGGAAAAAATAAATATTCTGTAAATATTCCATAACGATAATTATATAATACAGTCCTACTTTGCCTCGGCCGAATTGTCTTTCCGAGTTTGTCGACGAACGTGCGTGAACGACATTCCGCGTGGCGAAACGTGTTGGCGAAGTAATCGGCAATCGTCACCCCTGGGACCCGTAAATATGCAAACGGGCGAAAATCGCAATCATTAACTCGGTCCGTCCACACGTAACCGACAACACGGCTGACCGCTGTGACGGACTTCGGACGTCGTTTTCGCTCGACCCCGAGACCGTTTCAACTACGCTCGGCGGCCCCGCGACGTCCTCGCACGCGTGTCCATCGTGTCCCTCAACGACAGCTTCGTAGCTTTTTACGCGGTCACGACTACTTTTTCGTAACGGCTAGTTTGCCGCTCGTTAGCCACGTGAAAACGACCGATTTTCCCGCCAACCCTTTTTCCGTTATCATTGTTGTCGGCATAACGAGATGACGTTTCGCACACGGTACCCCAGTCCCCGGGAAAATAACGCTGTACCCGACGTACACCGACCGCCGACGGATGTACGACACGCGACCGTGCGCTAAACTCTCCGGTGACAATGGTGTGCTGCGTCGTTATTATTGTTATTGCTGAGCAACCGAGACGAGACAACAATATGTGTCTACGCGGCAAAACGTCCGGGTACCCGAAACCACGTCGGTTCACGAACTTTCGGTAATGCGGTGGTTGTTACGTTTTTCATGTTTTTCAACCGTGCCGAATGTCAGAATTTATTTTATTGGAACGTGATCAGCGGATAGATCGCTGCGTGTGCACACAACACTTGCAGGGTGTTTCTGAAATTGTCGAGGAAACTAGTGTGTACGCGCGTACCTGCTCTCCGTAATGGCCGTATGTAGGTTCATTTGAAATTTTTTTTTACTCGGGTTTTATCTAATCATCTTTAGAACATTATTTCGAATCTAAAAATGAATACTCGTAATACATTTCTTGCAGATTTCTCATGTGACATCGATTATATATATATATATGTATCTGATTAATTAACACGGTTTTTATTGTAAAATAATCATAATCAAACAAAATGTATCTGAAATTCAACGAAAACCGTGTTAATTAATCAGATATGTAAAGTAACAGCGAATAAATGTCACCTTTATTTATCTCGCAGAGTTCTCGTACAAATCGATATATCTTTTGATCCTGGCGACTCGAGAGTGAAAAACGCGCGCCAAGCCCAAAATTGATGTTACATATCGATTCGCACGAGAAATTTGCAAGAAATCTCTTACGAGTATTAATTTTTAAATTCGAAATAATGTTCTAAAGATAATCACTCCAGAGAGTACACGTATAGTAGTTTCTTCAACTATTTCAGAAATACCTTGTATACGATACCGTCTATACCAGTGTTTCCTTACCTTTTTGTAACGGCGACCCACAAATTTATTACTTGTTGATCACGTGATCCAACCCTCCCCAAACACTAAAAAAAAAGTTTAAATATGCGTAATAATATAGGTAGTACATATTATAAATAATCATAGCACTGCCTAATGCAACTGAACCATATTCGCGACCCATAAAAAATATATTGCGACCCAATTTTTGGGTCGTGATCCATAGGTTGAAAAAAAAAACACTGGTCTATACGATTCGAAATTGATTCAAATGCGCTTGGAAAATAAACGTTAAAAACATGGGTTTAACCAAAAATTAGTCAGAGATCATAAATCACCGGAACGATGTCAATGCCGATCAATTTTAGATTTAATTTTGTTATACTACATAATAATTATATGACTAGTGAGATACAGAGACAGGTGAATAATATTGTTGTATTGATTGGTCTTTTAAGTGTACCATTGCTCTTAAAAAACGATTCTGAGTGCAAGTGCAATGCCGACTTATGAATTACTTATTTATGTAATCGGCAATCATCAACCAATCAAGTAATATTAGTGTTGTAGAATTTCGTTTCGGAAAAAAATTTGTGTGTTTATAACCGACTGACCCCTTACCTCCATCAATATTTGTTAGCTTTTATCCTAATGTCGATGTTCCGTAATACAGAGTCGCATAATTGGTTTTCCGGACGTGCGCGACAAAATTTCAACAATAATTTAATTTATGCATAGGCATGACTAGACTTTGCCCGCAGCAACAGCCTAGTTAAATTGATTGGCAAAACGATCCGATATTTTTTCCAAAATTAAAATTTGCATATCATTTAGTTTTGATGGAAAATGTCAATTTTTTTTTTTTAAGAATATATTTGAACTTTGTCAGTATTAAGCACGTAATTATTATTATTACGTGCATTTATTGCAGTCTTCTAGTGCATTTACGGGTCACAAATCGTCCTGCCTTAGGACTCGGTTGGAACGGTGTGTGTCATGCCAACTCCGCCGTTGTCGAAAAATAGACAAGGTTTTCGGTGTATTACGTCAATTATATTTGAAAAATGTACATATATTTATATTATATGGGGAGGCCTCGTCTTGGTTCCGCTCAACAGGCATAAATAAGCGGCAGAATAGGACTCCGAGGATTGTTAATTAAACGATAAGGTACGTTTATTTATAAAATACATATATAAAATTATGTAAAGGGGTGGTCGTTGGCAATATTCGAGATAAATAGGCTTTTGTCCGTATATCGATGGACCCGGATCTTTGTCGGTTAAACAATCGCAGGTCGGTGGGAAAATGGTGGCCCTAAAAAGGGCAGTTTTCTTCTATATCCTTGCCGGATATATAGATTGCCGCAGATATCTGCCATCGTCGTGAATAGTCGTCACCGAAGTCGTCAAACAATTCTTCGTTCTTCTATTATTCTGACCGAATAAATGTTTTTGGCCGAAGAATTGGTTAAAGAATGTTGATAGAAGGTAACGGTTATGTGACGCACCCTCTTATTCAACCCTATTCCTGTCTCGTAGGTTTATTAGAATTGGCCGTTTGTTTATTTTGGCAATATAAAATAGCATATTTTTTAACGTATTTTGTTATCGGAAGGTACCACTTTCATTATTAGTCTTCCTTCTTCTTCTTCTTCTTTTTCAGCTTATCGGCCTATTAAGTGCCATCGCTGCCATCACAAAACCTCTCAATTTCTCTTTATCTCAATATACGACTCTTTTTCTATACTTTTGATATCTTAAGCTATAACGTCCACCCATTGGGTCCTTGGTCTTCCAAGTTATTTGTCTTTCTAGCAGTGTAAAAAAGTACCTGCCACATGTAGTTTGTAATATCACGGGTGTTATTTTATATTACCATTTCGTTTCTTTTTTATCTTTACGTAGTGGTCCTGAGAAGGGCCGTTTCTTACGGAAATGCTCCGTTTTTCGGTTGATCGGTGACTTTTGAACATTGCATCGGCAGCATAGGCACACATGGACAGCCACTGTGGACACGCCCGTGCGTACAAGTGCATGGAAATTATGCGTCTAGTGCTTCGCTGATGCATGTAGGGCTTATTTTAACGCATTTTGCGTAACTCTAAATGAAATATTTGCAGCTCTAATTCAAAAAATGGGCAGTTGTAAATACTATCTATAAATAAAATTTCTCACAATAATAAACTATAGTTATTGATTTCATGGCCGAGTACAGGTAGGTCTGTCAATCATCAGACTAAGTTTATTAAGACCGTGTTATTATTATTATTATATTATCACAATATTATTGTACAACCAGAGCGGGGCATATTATCATACACAGGGAGTAATAATTTTGAAAGTATGGGGAGGGGGTTGAGTTTTAAGTTTTACGCACTTTTAAAAAAACCTTAAAGTAAGCCCTGGATACGTGTATACTTCATTTCGGTTCTTTACCGGTCCGCACCGAAACTTGTTTCGGACTCTGAACGGACTGGGCGAACGGTAGCTACGCGTTAGCTGTTTCTGGGCATAACGGTCTATAACTGCGCGATAACTTTCTCGGATAATACATTAGCTTTCGTAGTCGTCCGACAACTGATTTGGATGCTTGGGGTCGGATCGTTTTTGTAGATCCGCCGAACGGCCGCGTTAACCGACTCGAATTGGTTAGAATGGTTAGAACACCTCCCGCATACTTTTCGACTGTAACTATAAAATAATATTATAATTATCTAGTCGTAATGATCGCTGGACGGCGTACTTAAATAACACGTACATGTATTACTGCCGTAATAAATTTTTATTATAAAGAAGTTCTGTACTTTATTTTATTTATTTTTTTTTTTATCTGAGGCTTTTCTACTAATTATACAAAAGGAAAAATTGTTTTTTACTCTCATTGAAATATTTTTGTTTTCAAACATAAATTATACGAGATATAGAACACATACACACAAAAACGTAAAAAACTCAGATAAACTTCTCGTAACAAAAAAAAAAAAGAAGAAAGAAAAAAACTGAAGGACAACATTTGCTATGAGATATAGGAGTTTGGTGCACGACCATTGAGACGGATGTTTACAAATCTGAAAGCCATGATAGATGATTATTGCATCCAAAAAATAATTTTAAGCAAAATTTACTCAAAAAATAAGTTTGATGAATTTGTTAAAAAAATAATAATAATTAATACTTGTAAGGGTCTTAAAACGAAATAAAATGTACTGTAATGTAATGTTGAAATATACAATTTTAAAATCGAAGTTGCAAATTATGTATTATATTATTCATGCATGATTAATAAATTATAAAAATACTAAATTATTTTTTAAGAAAATTGTTGTAATTATAGCTATAAAAATGTATTGAAAAACTATTACTCCATGCTTTCGGTTTTTTTTTTTTTTTTTTTTTTTTTTAAAGCAAAGTGAAAATGTTTCAGGCATATTGTTTAATAAATAATTTTGATGACAAGATGATATACGTGAAAAAAATGACAGTTTCAAAAAGTACCATCCATTTAATAAGCTTAATAAAAAAATAAATAATATGTTACTATAAACATAAGTTTGAAAACAATGATGAATCTTCGAATTCTGTGTGAAGGTTGGAATATTATATTTAGATATACGAGTATATATATATATATATTGCTAATTATCACGGTTATAAGGTAAAGTTGTTAATTTTTATTGATTACTTAATAAAAAGTAATTGTTGCTCCGGTATTTCACGTAATGCATGCAATTTATAAAGATATGTATACATATATCACTGTTTAAAAAGTTATAAGTTTGGACAAAACTTTCCAACATTTATAATTACCATACTAGGTACATTGTCAAAAGCTTAATATGTTAATATGATTTTATTATTAATAACCACACTACTATATTATGAATTATGAACATTTATATGTAGACATTAAAACGTCAACAGAAATAAATTTGTACGTGGAATAATAATTAATTATAATTTCTGCTAAATTATATTTATAAAAACGTTGTTAACATCTGGTACGAGTGAAATCTTTTTGCTGTGTTTGTCGTATTCATCAGTATAAAGTTAAAAGCAAAACGTTGCTGTCGAAAATCGATTACAAGCTAGTCACGGCGTAATTATGTATATTGAGTAATAAATTCCTATTAAATTTGTAATTAAAATTTATTACGCAATATAAAATGATATCTTTGGTATTAAGACTAGTATATTGACCGTACGTCTTGTTTAAAACGGAATTGTCCCTTTTTTGATAATCATATCCTGTTATCCCGACGAATACAAACAGGAGGCATTTTATCCCATTTTTAGAAAATAGACCCGTTTTAACCTCATTATTTCTATATTATTACATTATATTTGTAAAAGAAAAAAAATTTTAATTTTTGTAACATGTATAAAACACTTTTATACCATAAACATATCGAAACTATAAGATCGATAATTATTGCAAAACGATACTTTATAAATTAATCTTGTTAACAATTTTATGAATTTATTTTGAAGCACCAAAAATTGTTATGTTCAATAATTTCTTCAGAAATGTATGAAAAAAAATGAAAAGTGTAGTAAAAGGATTATCAAATTTACGAATAGTAAAAATAGCTAATTTATTTTTTTCATTTATGGATTAAAAACAAATAAATCAGGAATGATGTACAACAGTAACCTACTGTTAAACACTTCAATAATAAAAAGTAAATTATTTAATTTTTAGTAAAAAGCAGTCTTCTAATTTTTAAAAACAAATGTATTTGTAATTATTATAATTGTTTTGAAATACGATTTTATTTTTATATGATGGGGAAGTAGCAAATGTCCTGATTTTTGTTTTCTGAAAATGGTCATCCTTGAATCGTATAACAAAGTAAAAATAAATAAATTAAATTTCAAGTTTTATTTATTTTTAAATTTGCCCATGTACGAGTAATATATACCATACAAAGTGTACTTTCACAGAAGAATGCTTACGACTATTTTTACTTAAATTATGCATTTTTCAAATTCTTATTTTTTGAAAAATTAATATGTACTAGGAAAAATTCTGTATTTCCCGACACATGGATTAGTTATAGACACTTAAAGAGTAAGGGGGATGATCAAATTTTATTTTGCAAATGGAACACTAGTTTTTTTTATTCGAATAATTATTCAGTTAATTTTTCTGGAAATGTTGATGTAGTTTTTTCGATATTTGAACAACACCTACGGAATTATTCAAATTTAACCATGGCTGACTAAGTACTATGTCCTGTATTTGAACAAAAACATAATATTGTCAGTGTTAGTCAAAGTTTGTAAAGAGAAATGGAATATCGAAGATTTGATCCTTGGAGGCCGATACTTATTGATATCATATCTATCTATATTAGCAGCGTAATGTTGAAGCTGTAACGGTAAAAGAAAAATGTTATTATTTTCAAATGTCTACATTTACACCAGTAACTCCTGAACATTAAATTTAATGATTATTTCCGAAAAAATTCTATGCTTCCATTTGAAAAATAACGTAAACAATGTACAATATATTCATGAAATTAAAGTATTTCAATACGTATACGTTTCCTGAACTTTCAAAATTTGAAGAATGCATGGTTCGAACATTAAAAAGGGTTAAACATACGTTACCGTCGATAGGTGCATTACAATTATTATATTCTTGATTATGTGTACATTTTTTACGACCACCATGTCGAGTACCATAACGAATATGATATTAGCCTTGATGGATCAATAGATTCCATCTGAAGTGGACACCGGGGTATAATGGGCATCCACGTAATATGAACAAAATGGTCTGATCTCAAATCCGATGTTTACCAACATGATAAATATAAATCGCAAAATATGGACATTCGGTTCGGTTTATGTGGAAAATATTGATTTATCATAGCGTTAGAGTATGTATTAACAACTAATACAATTGCATCCCACCGTATCTATGAGATTGTGTTTATCAAAAGTAATAAAAGTCATTAATTTCAAACCTTAATGGGATACTGTTGTAAATCAAAAGTAATAAAAATAAAGCGATAAACTTGTAGATTTCTTTCCCTAACTCGACAACAATCATTTCAGTTCTACAATGGATTTCAACGCGTTAGTGAAAGTTTTCGATTATGACCAGAAAAGATTTTTTCCTTTAGGAAAAAATCTCGACTGCGGACAGAATGAAGTCTCATTCTCCAGACACCTGACAACGTAAGATCGCTGAAAAATTACGCGTCTCGAAGTTATATTATTCATTATTATTTTTTTATATTAATTTAATCGAATTGAAATTTTTTTTCCGATTTTACGGTTTACGTGTGCGAAATAAAAACTTTTCGATATTAAAAGCGTTGGTGTTCTTGAACCACGTTCGGTTTGTACGGCCAACAGTTTGATGTGGGAAAATGGATTTTATCCCAACGTGTCCACATCAAGCGGAATCCACTGTATTAGAATCTTTCGTTTGTATAGGGAAATCGATCGAAACCGTCACCGGAATCGCATATCGGTTGTACAAACATGTTTATTCACACGGTTCTGCAAACACAATGGTATCAGATATACGAAAGACTTTTTTTTTTTTTTTTACCCGAGCGTGGAGTGGATATTATTATAATAGTGTATCGGCAGCCGAATCGTCTCGAATACGTGACGATTAGTTATATCGGTGCATTAATTATATGATGCCAGTGCGTTGCGGTGCGTGCGTGCGGGTGAGCTTTCGGTAGCTTACCCCCAGAACACAACGATCCGAAATAGATAAACATATACCACGTATGTGTGTAATACCTATCTGCATGTCGAATCCGGGCCGTGCGAACATTGGTGCGTTCTTAAAAAAAACTTTGTTTATCGTGCGGATATCGGAGTTTATGGGTATAACGTAATTATGTTATTATGTGCGGGGCGCGCGAAAAGTGGATTTAGCGATTTCAGCCCGCCGCACTTCTCGTGGCGAATCAATCGAAACGATATCAGGGGTGTATTTAGACTTACTTCTAGGGGAGGGGGCGACTCAAATTATTTCATTAATTCAGGCTCATAATTTACAAGTAATATTTAAATCAGGTGAGTCTTTAATATTTATGTTTTTTTTTTTTTTAATCTGATGCCGGATCCATTTAGAATCGATTTTTTGTAATTTTATTTTAACACCTGTCTGTGTTTGAAAGTTACGCTTGTGTTTTATTTGATTTTTCACTAACATCCGACAAAAAGCCCAATTCAGTATTCACAGGTTTGTATGCTTAATTTGATTTCGTTATAAAATTATCCACATTCAAAAAAATTTGAAATGTATATCTCACATATAATCAATTACTTAAATACGGATTCAGGGGGGAGGGGGCGATCGCACCTTCACCACCCCCTAAAATATACCCATGAACGATATCGATACGAAATAGTTGTAACGGTAACCTTCGTTTCAATGGATCACGGTGTGTTTTCGGCTGCGGACAACGAAATCGAAACGATTGGACCGTCGGCGGTTGGTCGTTTACGGTTTAACAGCAGTCGAATAACGGTCCCGGAGGACGTCGTCGATCCGGTAGCGTGCACGACGGAGCGCGGGGCAGCGGACGGATCGACGTGGGATCATTTCATGACGTCATAATAGAATGGGCTTAGGGAATCGTCTATTTTCAACGTTTAAACACGATATGCGCACATAAAAACATCAAATAATGTTCTGAATACCGTACGAAATCAAATTGTAAAAAAATAACAAAATAATTTCAACCCTATCTAAATTTCATTTTTCAAGACGCATTTTTTAAGAGTGTTGCTAACGAGCTTTTACCCCTAACCATGTCCCTCGTGTCGATTAATTGTTTAAATTGTTCATCATATTAACTAATTGTTCTCCATCGTACAAATTGTAAATTTCTCTTTAGAAAAAAAATAATCAATTTTTATTTTTTTTATTAATACAATTACAGTTCTGTTCGCAAAATTTGTTCGAATTTAGTTTTTCATTAATTCGTACGAACTCATACAAATTCCGTACTAAATTATGATACCGTAAAAGTTATTCTATCACCATCGCTTCTATGATTGGAGGGACGTTTGAATAAGAAAATTACATTTTTAACACGGGAGGAGGAGGAAGGAGAAAAAATTTGCAATTTCGCGAATAGACGTGCTGATTTTGTACTAAATTATATGAAAGAAATACTGTGCTACTGTGCACCATCGATTGCATCGGGGAGCGCTGGAAAAACGTGCTCCAGTACTACCTCGGTTTATTTTGTAGCGCAAAAACTAACTTCTCACAAGTTTGGTGAACTTGGCTAAAAATCTATATATGAAGTTCACAGTAAATATTAATCGAAAAAAAAAATGTGAAGATTTAAATGAGGCGTAGCGTACGTGTGCTGGATACGAGCAATAATATGACGTGTGCGGGCACACCGTTCTGAACCGTGAGTTATGGGTGGCGGAAGTGGTGAAATTCTACCAAGTTTGGTCCTCCGTTGAATTTTATTCGTTTTTTTTTTTTTTTTGTTCTCCCTTCCGGATTGACTTTTAATTATTGCTCGTGTCAGTTCCATTCACTACCCGATTTGATAATATATATAGTGCGCTCTTCGGTACCACCACCGCCGACCGAGACATATACGACCGGGAAACCCGGATAGAAAAATCGAACAGAAATCGACAACTATCCGCTGTCCACGAGTCCCGATGGCTTCGGTGTGAAAACAGAAACGTGTACCGCATTCCACACTCCGTTGTGCATTCACACTATTAACCAGTATTTATTGCGATTAACACAATTCATATAATTTAAGTTTTATTTAAGATTCTGAAAATGGCTACACAACCAGAAAGTATGTATTTTTTATTTAAAATAGCTTAATTAATCAACAATTTTAAATGTTTACACAAAGAATAACATTATATACGTAACATGATTAAGGGTTAAATGATTTATAAAATAAAATAGTTTATCAGGAGTTAAAAAAAAATATAAAGGTAAAAAAGTAGTGCAATATTTTAAATGGAATTACGCAATTATTTAACGTCAAAACTCTATTTACTGTAACGGAATAGGAACATAGAACAACGAATTAATCAGTTTATAAATGCATTTACTATAGTTTTAAATAGAAAATGGATTAATTTTCATCGTGGTTCGATTATATACTAAATATGATGATTGGCTTAACGAAGAAATAATAATGAAATGACGAAATCCAAGGAATACAATTATGGGCCGACCTAAGAAAAAATTCGATTTAAGTTATGATAAAACAAAAATAAGAAAAGTATAGTAAATACATTTAGTCCAACAAAAATTACATACGCTGTATATCTACGCCAGAAATTCTCAGATTAACTTGTGTAGCATATGTAATTTTTGTTGAACTTTTCTTGTTTTTGTTTATTATAACATTTATCAAATTTTTCTAAGATCGGCCCATAATCTTATTTCCTAGATTTTGTTCTTTTATCATCATTCCTTTGTTAAGCCAATCACATTTTGTATTTAATCGAACTATACTCCGATGAATCCAATTAATCCATTTTCTATTTTTAGCTATAGTAAATGCATTTACAAACTGATTAATTTGTTGTTCTATGTACCTATTCGGTGACAGTAAACGAAGTTATGACGTTAAATATTTGCGTAATTTAATTTTAGCGTTGAATAATGGAGAATTCATATTTTCAGATCTCAGAAAATCAAATAACTCACTTTTAGTTGTGCAATTAGTACCGAAAAAAAGTTGATCAATTTCAAATGAATAATGTTGAATGCAAATTAACGCAAAAGAAAATAATATAGCTGAAAAGTATGTAAATTTCTTTATATAAAAATAATAAAAAAATATTGTACTAGATTGTATTTTTTTTTTAACTTCTGATAAAATATTTTATTTCATAAATCATTTAACCCTTAATCATGTTATATAATGTTATTTTTTATGTTAAAATTTAAAACTGTTGATTAATTTAAGTATTTTAAATAAAAAATGCATACTTTCTGGTTGTGTAACCATTTTCAGAACTAAGTTATCTTAAATATAACTTAAATTATATTAAATGTTATTCGCAATAAATACTAGTAAATAGTGTGACATTTATAATGTTGATACATTTCTCAATAATAAATCGTATGGGTGTATGTCATACACTGTATGATAAAGATAATTTTATAACATTTATCAAGATTTACCAATTATTGAAAAACAACTATTGTCCACTTAGAATGAAATTTTAACCCACTGTATGCAGTATCGACTGTTGAACGAACACGGCTCAAATGTCTTTGCTCGCTGACTCGGCTTCCACCTTCACACATCAATCGTTTTTTACGAATAAACGATGTTTGATGGTTTTATATATTACTTGAAAATAAAAAAAGAAAAAAACAGTGAGAAAAGACTTTTGAGTTATTCTGTATAACAGGAGAAATTCTCCCCGGAACAGTAGCACCGCAAACGACTGTGGTCTGTCAATCGGAAACGCGACCGGTACCTTCCGCCCGGCACGGGGTAGTCCCGGCTAAGTCCACGTCGGGTCCGATGAACATCAGACGATCACTGGACGTGATTGTCCGAAATAGACTCGCACCAGGGCCGAGCCGACGAGAGGCTGTACGAAGACGACACCACCAGCCACCATGCACACCACCTTGGAAAGTGTTGTGACAAAAAGTCAAAAATTGAAAGAAAATCACCTTCTCCGGCAAATCATATTCGTCTAGCCCGGAGACCTAATCCGTCGCAGACAGCAATCAGCGAAACGGTTCATTTGCATGATTGTTAACGTGGTGGACGATTTACCGGCCTCGCCTAACAAAAAAAAAATACGTACGACCACAACGACATCAACGTCACCGCTCAACAAACAAAACCTCCCGAAGTCGGGCACACGTTGGATTAATAGAAATAAGGAAACACGCGATACTGGTAAGTACACTTGTTTACTTCACGTGGACTTCGCGCGCTATTCGAATGATAGAACAATACCGAGTATTCAGCCATCGCGCGACGTTGGCCGTTCGAAAACCACTTTAGTCTTAGGAAAACGGTCGATATTATTGCAAATACGTGTTTTGCGGGTGCGGAACAGACTTATTTGATGACGTCGTCGTCGAGCGCAGAAAGCTTTTTCTGTACAGAAAGGACTGACGAAATACAAAAGCAAATATACATTAACAAACCGTGTACGGTTTTGATAAAGGTTTGCACAACTCCACCGGAACGTCCAAATAAGTGCCGCTCGACGTGTTTATCTATCTTTAATGTCATATAAAATATTATATTATTCTTGCGTCCCGATGTAGCGGTGTGCGTAGAAAACGTATTTACAGTTCCGTCCGATACTCCGCACTACGGTTCTATAAATAATAGTCGATAGCCATGTGTATGGTTTTCCGAATGAGTTAAAAACTACACTTCTATGGCTTCCATAAAACACCGTTGAAAATTATGGTGCACTTAGAATCGAACCCTGATTAGTCTGATGAATCTTAAATCTGATAAAATTAGACTAGAGTGTAATCACTAGACAGTTTTCTTTTAAGACGATAATATTATCTTACTTCAGCACTTAAACTTACTTGAAGGCTGAGAGGTTTATAAACCACGAAAGCTCTTCAAAATTATAAAAGTTTAGACAGAATACTGATAAGATAACAGATGATGTAACCAGTGGCGTATTTAGGAATTTCAGGGTAAGGGCAACACATATTCCCCCCCCCCCCCCCGCAGTCAAAAAACAAATTTTATTGTTATTAATTAATATTATTTATTAAAACCTCTATTAATTGCTAGATATACAATATAAATACAAAATTTAAATATTTTTCTTCCTTGATTCAGAACTAGCAAAATCATTAATAATTTTTTCAAAATCTAATAAAGTGGTTATTTCAGCTTCAATTGATAATACCGCTAAAGCCAAGCACCGATCTTGTGCCATTGTAGAGCGAAAATAGTTTTTTATTCTTTTTAGTGTGGAAAAAGAACGCTTTGTGCTATAATTTGTAGATAGTGTACACAAAAAAATACGTAAAGCTACTCCAGCATAAGGATAAACACTAGTAATATTATGTTCTCTTATAAACTGTAACATCTGTATTGTTGTAAGCTTAACTTCAATATTTTTTATATGGCCTTAAAATTGTACACACTCATTTAATAAATATGTTGTTAAATCATTTGCGTAAGTTGTATCAGTGTGTGAAGTACGAAATAAAAATCGTCCGCCCCTCTAAATCTTTAAAAATGTGCCGCTCTGGGCAACGGGACCCATAGCCCTTAATTAAATACGCCCCTGGATGTAACGTGAAAACGTGTGATGTAAATCTAATATGGTTATTAGAATAACGAAACACTAATAATAATATTGAAATTACAATACCGAAATCCAGGTACAGATATTAGATCGAGAATTATTTATTACATCCACCCCTTTTCTGACTTCTTCTTAGTATAACAATTATGAGATGTAACTATAAATATAAACACGTATATACAGAAACGATGGGGTAGATGTAGATACTGTTAAAGATCCTTAACGAATTTTAAAAATGGCATAATTTTTAATAACTTCATAATTGATGACGTCATATTAAGCTTATAATATCATTCCCACGCATTTTATTTAAAATATTAATAATTTCTGAGGAGATTAAATCGATTATTACTTAAAAATAATTCTAAATATACTCGTTTTATACTTTGATTTTACATTATACCTAGGTACTAATGTTTGGTATGATCGAATGTAGCATTTAATTTCTTCGAATTAATATATTATCTAGTAATTAATATCTCTAGGATATGATTTTAATCATCTAAAAATGTAATTCAGACATTTTAATTTATCGTTACTTTTAAATAAAAATTTAAGACATTTATGCTCTACGGTACATACTCTTTAGGCACTACAATTAGGGTTGTAAAATGTCATGAAATATATAATTTTAGTGAAAAATAAAAATGTTGTTTCATTTCAGTAAAAATATAATGCTTTATGTTTTATTTTTTATGGAATACTTTTTGTATTATTAATTGTATTAAATAGAAATAAAAACTAATTTATATAAATTAATAATTAACACTATATTAGTTTATAGTTATTATAAATATTGATTTAAGAGGTAAGAGACCAACAGTCATTGAAACACTTGAAGAAATTTTACAAAATATAGATTAATTTATAAATAAGTTGCCAGTAGTCCCATTACTCATTAGCTATCACATTATTTTAGAAATTTCTCATTAGAAAAATATATCGGTACCTAGTGAGTTTAATAGTTAAGCACATATTTATAAAATTTATTGTGAATATTGTGAAACACACAATATTATACCAGCATCTGGAAATGTTTTTAAAGAAAGATGAAAATTACAATTCAATATTGGAGTAAAATATTGAATTGTATTGATATACAAATAATAAATAAAATATATATATATATATATATATGTATAAAAGATAATAAACATTATGTAATTAAATAAATCTAATTTAATAAACAATAAAAATTAGCTCTTTTGCGTAGTTAAACAAATAACTTATCAGTATAAAATATAAAATCATAATAATTAGCCATTAGGTAAATATACATTTTTAAATACTATACTATAGAAAGTATAAATAATATTATGTAATATAAATATAAATATATTATTTAAAGATAACAATATAATAAAATTAAAAAATAAGCTCCTTTGCATAGTTAAACAAATCATAAATTAGGGAAGTATAATGTTCTCATTAGTCTACTCAAGGAAGTATGGAAATTAAAATTTAGATAGCTGAAGACACTTCAGAAAACTTGACTAGTAACGTGTAAATAAATCACAGGCGATTAGAATTATTACTTATTAAACAAATATTATCATAAAAATATCTGCTATCAATAATAATATGCCGGTTTTGTCGTTACTACATATATTTATTAATATTAAACATATCTGTGGTCGTTACCTATTTATAGGTAGTTAATAGACTATATCACGTTAAATGGGAAAGCCCAAGATTGTACCGAAACGATATCAAACAATATCAACTGATTAAATGGCATTTGACGGTCACTATCTCAAACGTAAAAAAATATATTTTTCAATATTTCATTGAAATATTTCATGTTAAATATTTCAAATTTACAACCCTAACTACAATAATAAAAAAATAAAATAAATGTAAAAATCATTTATAGTTAATTACTGCTTTACTGAAAATTTCAATAATTAATATATAAAATATTAATAATAAGTATCCTTCACAAAACAAACCATGGTTTCCTATGTTAAAACGATATCGCAGCAATATAATTGTCTATTGGACAGCGTATCTAAAATAAAGAACTTTTTGAGTGATGAGTAGATATACACTAGACGTCATACTGTGCAATGTTATCTATTATAGAATACGAGTCCCTCGTAAGAAGTTCAGTATTATAATCGTCTTATTTGTTTAAAATCACGGAGTAAGCTCAACTTTTATAATATAATTCATGATTTTATTTTGTAAATTCATATCTATAATAATAATTATTTTTTTTTTATTTAAGTGCAGATTTTATTATTTATAAAATTAATTATAAATTTTTATTCTAACAACCATAATTATGAGTTGTACCTATTAACTAAGAACTCCATATCAAATTAGTACTTAATACATATAATACATATGCGTCAGAAAACAACGATACACAATTTTAAAGTGCTGTGTCTCGTGTACATTTTTCTACGAGTTATTTTAAAACTGTTTAATACATTTGAAACCGTGAATAAAATATTAAATAATTTACATAAAGATATCAAACTTAGAATATATAGACGGTAAAAAGTCTATTAGTTACTAATTAATATTTGTTAGTGTAGCAAGAGGGAAAAATTGCCTCAGTTTTTTTATGAAAAATCCCGTTTATATCTGTGTTAAATACGAAAAAAACAAGAATAATAAGTAAAAGTAATTTTTTAAATAATGTTTTTTTTTTATTTGTTACTCATTTACACATATACAAAATTATTAAAGTTTAACTTTTAAACAGGTTTCCTCGTGGAAATATACAGTACAGAAAGAAATGATGGAATAGCTTTACGGTAAAAATAAAAATATTAAGAATATCAAGTTCCACTATCTGTAGTATAATATGTGCCAGCATTCTTTTATCGAATCTATCAAGACAGTCGAGAACGATTAATAATTTGTGATTTGTGATTCAAAATCTGATCGATAAAGGCATAAACGATATCATTAACCATGTTTAAATGAAAGAATTCGGTCTCGGTCCACTCTTAACAGATTAATTTAAATGTTCAGTCCGATCCGGTCCCTAAAATTACGGGCCGCCCAGAGCACTAGTACACGGTAACCTGTTGGTACAAGGTAAACGTGCTCGGATAGCATAATGCAATGATTTGACGTACGTTCTGTGCGTTGACCCAAGGATATGTTAAGCGTAGTCGTGGGTGCCATTGTCAAAAAAAAAAAAAAAACATTTGAGCGGTGGTTTTCCGGGGAAAAATTATTTTGTTCGGTTAAAGACCACGAAAAGTTTCAAACATTCGCTACACAAACTGGATAACGAACAAAAGTTGAACTTTAGAGAGCGGTCGTCGTATTTCTAATCCACTGTGTATACAACGCAAACAACAGAATCTGTTGTTAATACATCTGATGTATTTCACGTAGTACGATGTGCGTGCGCGTGTAACGTATAATTTGTTTCCTCGTGGGTAGTACCGGGGATCGTTTAAAGGTAGAGCCCGTTACGTTTTGTTAAATCCACGACCTCGATTCGCTAATAATGTCCGACTGTACGAAACGCTTTTATTCCTTTTTTTCTCCATCTTCGACCGCTAACCGTCCGTCCGGGTAAAATGAGATTACAAATGTGAAACGTCTTTGAACGGTAAACGTTCGCACACTATCTCCTTTGTTGTTCGTTCGTTACGGTGCACCGATAATAATATTTATGTTCGGCTGACTTGTTACAATCGTACCTAACCTACTCCGCGGATCGACGGGTTATCCGTCTTGACCGTTGTCCGCGCGTGGGCAACGCAACGGAAACAGTATCCTACCGTTCCGATCGACATGTCGTGGTAGGTTTTTATTTTCTCGAACGAATTTCTCATTCGTCCGCGTACCCGATGGTTTTTTTTTTTTTTTTAATAATTGAGTAGTACTATCCTCATCACGCACGCGATACAATAAGCCTCTTACCGCGCGGTCATATTATTTTTCAAGGGACCACGTTTCTCGCAAACACACATCGTAATGTCTCGAGAATTTACTTTTTTGTAAGATAACATTTTTACGTTACAGCCCGTCGTCCGATTTTTCGTGTTACGCGCTTTACAATCGTTTTCGATAACTAAAACTCCCGAACGAATATTGTTTCACTCGACCACTGTCGTTTTGAAAACGTTGAAAACGACGACGAATCCAATCGTGTACTCGTACGTGGTCGATCCTCCTCTCCCGTGATTAGAAATCGAACTAGGATCGACTACACAAGCTTTGGATTTTCTCCGTAGATCGTCGTAAGATATTGAAAGTCATCAAAACCGAATCAATAAATAATGTTGATTTCCGTTCGGTCCATTGATTCATCGATTAAATAAGATTTTTTGTTTTATTTTATTAATCCTCTCGTCATTGTCACTGTTGCTCAATGTTATGATATCAAAATAATGGTATTATAAGTGATGAATTGTGTATTGAATACGATATCCTGTGAGTCATGGTCAAGATATCGTTTAAATATATTTACAGTTACTGACGATTATGACTCGTACAGTTATTACAGGAATTGAACACAAAACGAACATTTCGTCTAGAATCGTTTTGCGTGTACAATGTCTTTGGTTTCAAACGTATACCAATAACACGTGACTGACAAGAAAGAGAGAAAGAAGAAAGGATGCAGTTGAGACACTTGGGGTATTATCGGTTTTTTTTAAAACTCTCGAGGGTAAATGGGATGCACACAAATCACCGTGATAACAATAAGTTCGACGACGATCGATTTACCGTTCGAGAAATAATGAAATGAATACTATTCTGTCAGCGCGACATGGTCCAGAGGTGGCAAAACGTTTAGTGAGCACTAATACGAAACGGTGAGAACGAAGAGGCGGCAAATGGTTCTTAACACTTCAACAATTTATTAATACACCCATGGGTTTTTTAGTCTCCCAATTTATCAACTCCAATCGGGGAACACGAACAAATTATGTACGTTGTTCAGAGGACTTGTATTGTACAGTTATTTAATGGTATTATTTTGTTAATCGATTTAGCATTTGTTGGCAAAAGAAAACTGCGCACAGGTAACTACTGTCGTGCGTTCATAAATGCCGTTCGTTCGAACCCTAAGTGTTCGAAAATCGTTCGCGCGAAAGGATATTTGTTCAACATTTCACACGTGCGAAAACAAAATATAATATTCATAAAATAAATTACACCGATTGCGACAAAATGCAAAATAATAAAGATAAACATTTCGTTTTATTGCTATACCGTATGTCCCATACGTCACGTGCATGTACAAACCTATCAAATAATTTTTAGATAAAAAAATATGAACCATTTCTACATCAGTACTTTTCAACGTTTGTTTATTGCAGCGACACATCATTAAAATATTTCATACTTTGAGATACACCGTACGAATATAAAGTGAAGGTAAAAACAAATATCTTATTCAATTTAAACACGTACTTCTGTATTAGTATTATATTTTAATAAGAAATAATTAAATCAGAATTCTTAAATTCATAAAACTCGAACGATATTATAACTCAACGTGCTTCATTATATTAAATATCAATTCCATATTTTGTCATTTAATATCCCACGACACATCAGTGTGTCGCGACACAGCGGTTGAGAAATTGCATAATATTAATTATATCTTTATTGATATTATGTGCTGATATCATTTACGCTCGAAATGCTGTAAACGTATTTTTGTCAGTATGTTCATTTATAAGAACCCGACGACGCATCCCGTAATCATTTAATGGTACGTTTTTTGTATTTTTATTATTTCTATTTCTTTGCTTTCTAGTATAAGTTTCCTCTTCTCACTTTTTACAGTCTTGGGTCACGTACATTCAGATATCCATTATCCTCCTTAATTTCCGTTCAACAATTACCATTAATACTCTCGTTACGTTTATGAACAGTGGTAGCTTCCAAGTTTAGTCTTATGTTTACGATAATAACGATTAATTGTATTGCTGTTATGTTATTTAACAGATGTGATAACAAAATAAAAAAGTAAAATTATTTCTATTGATTTCGGTGTATGTGTGTGTTTTATTTAATTCTTCAAAATAATTTTTTTTCTCGTAAACATCAGTTTTTTAACATTATATTCTTTTCTTATAGCGAAATTTCAAAAACTAACATACGCCATTCGAACACATGATTTTCAATCCTACGACCTCTCTCCATGCGTAATACACAATAATATTGTTTTGATCACGCGATGTACGGGCCCGGTTTCAAATGATTAATACGTGATACACAATGTGCACTTTCTATTCGTTTTTCCGGCCCCGCTGCAGGAAAACAATATCGCAATCGGAATAATCAAACGTGGACGCTAGGCGTAAATTCAGAACGTACGTCCAATCGAACTGGAAAATAATATTGTTTTCGTATGATGACTGATCTATCCAGAACATTCTTACTACTGCAATAATACGAACGTATAAAAAAAAAAAAAAAAACAATCGGCAATCTTTTGTTCGAAATGAAATATGTATGTGTATATGTATACATACTTTAAAATGTTGCTCTACTGCCGGCAGCTACCTACTTCAACGTAGCGTGAGATCGATGAGTTTCGAGAAGAACTCGAATTAATTTTAAGACTCTGAATCACCTTACGTACATCTGTTCGAAACAAATTTATTAACCGTTCTCTACAACAAATCGCGTCTGATCAATCTTGCATCTAATCTCGATTCGACCCGATATTTTATCTTATTTCATTTTTCAACACATCGTAGATATTCATGAATAAAATTGTGTCTAATGTTAAGTCAGTTATTTTCCGAGTATGTTTTTCGACAACGAAAATACAATGAAGACTCCCCATCTGAACGTGGATGTTGGTTGACTTTTTACTCTCTATTAATTTTCCTAAATAACGGTTTTCTGCACATTTAACAACCCAAAAGCTCTTAAAATATTTTCAACAATTTCTTTTTGTTTTTAATATGCGTTTAAAAGTTCAACGAAAAGTTTTATAAAATATTGCCTTCTTCCAAACGAAATCGATCACTTTTCTCTTTTTAATTAAAAATTAATAGTAAATATTTTAAATAACGTCAATACTACTCCTTGGTATCATCAACAACGTAGATCGAAAACAAGATGCATTTTAAAACGTCCCGAATTGTTTGGTATGAGAAAATTAAACATTATAAGGCTTTCACAAAAGTTTATATAACAGTTACAAGTAATAGTTATTAGTTAAGAAATTACAAATGTTAGTCGACAGTCTTTGGCTGTTGAGGAACACCTCCAATAAAATTAAAATAAATGATAGCAATGTATTTTTGCTCCTTGAAATTAATTTAACTATCTAATTAATTATGAAGGAGAACATTAGCACTGTCTGTTTTGTTTTAATTTTCATTAAAAACATGCTGGAAAAATTGTAAAAAATGTCAAAACTTCTATAATTTATAAATTTAATAAACCCAACTGATAGTTCGGTTTAGCTATCTTAATTGATAATATTCCTGTTAATATATAAGTAATTCATATAATTTATTATGTACTATAGTATTATTATAATTGTAAAATTTTATAAGAAATTTTTTTAAAAAAATCCACCGATCGATGCCTTCAGTTGATGGCTCATCTCAGTTAAAATTGGTTTTGATTTTGGTAAGCAATTTTCGTATAATATTTAACGTAAACTTTTGTTCTCGTTCCAACATATAACGCATGGCCTACGGTTGCAAAACAATATTACGAGCGTGCCGTCAAGGATGAAAAATGGAAAAAAGTAAAAAAAAAAATTCTGATTAAAAAAGACAATTAGGATAGATTTCTTTTATGCAAAATAATGGGGTATTCAGACAAAAGTTATTTAACGTTCAGTATTTTTTTTTTTCAAGCTTTTATTTTTATCTGTAAATAAGTCTCTTCTTTCTTTCAGATCAAAACACTCTTGCGTTCATATGCATGACTATGTGTGTGTGTGTGCGTATATTTATCCGTTATTTCATTATTGATGACATGGGGTTCAGTTATAGGATTCAGGTAAGACATTATTTAATGACATGACCAGTGAACGGACAAATTGATATTGTCCCTTTGTTGGCCAACATCGACCACGCAACTCCATTACTAGATTAAAGAAATAATTCTTTGTCGTGATAAATATACATATATACCTATATATTAATATTAAACTATTATAACCACATGGCATTACATGCATGCATTAGAAACATTGAAGCCCTTGATATGCATTAAATATTATTGCACTACGACACAACAATATGGTAGGTATTCTACATATGGTATTGTATGGCTATGTTTGAATGTATACATATACGTTTAAATGTGTATTATCTTCTAGCATAATGATATTAGTACACATTTATTTTTAATTATCTTGAGTAATTTGATAATATTCTTTTTCGTTTAAGGGTCTTAATTTAAAGTGATTTATATTTAATAATATTACAAAATGTTGAGTAAAATTTGTTTCTGTTTTATACCATTCCAAGAGGATCCAATTAATTGTTCAACATAATATCGAATTATGCGTTACAACGATAATTCATTGTTCGTAAAATAATTATAATTTATATATATATGTTATAAAATGAAGGAATGTACACATTATTTTTTTTTTTTTACTTTGTTGTTGCATATTTATTTTATTTCGGTGTTCTTTTTACCGTTGATAAGTGATGGATGGTATGGGATTAAAAAAAAGTTATTAAAGTATTAAAATTGATTTACATATAACGTTATCGTTGTCTATGATTGCATCGCATTTATATCTTACTTCTATTATTCAAATGTGTTGTTAGTACTTAAGGCAAGTTTGAAATAATGAAGTAAAAATTTCATCTTTAATTTATAAAATGATAACACAACTCAGAACTTTGGCTATTGAGAGAATTTTCCAATATGATTGCACTCAGGTGTAAGTAATATGCGTACTTAATCAATAAACATAATAATTGGGTATTATCTCAACATTCTGAACTTAGAAATTTCGAATTTCTGTTGTGCCAAACGTTTTTATAGAAATGTGCATCGAACCCAATCGCAGTTCATGCACAATAAGTTTACGAGACATGACCAATTCGTACACTTGGGTTATAAGGGATCGTAGTAGTGCGAGTTTAAATTTTATATTATTGGTCCAAACTTTGGTTTTTTCATTACAATAAGCAGACACACATAATCGTGCTCTGGTTCCTAAGAATTAATCAAATCATAATAATTAATTCATCCTTTATGATATTTGTTTTTTAATTATACTGTTCACATTAGAGGTAGGTTATATCCCCCTACCATCGAGTAATAGTCAACTCGAAATTGAACGCCACAGCGGTGAACGGGTTAGAAAAGATTTGCAGTGATATTATAGACGCCAGATTCATGTTCGATTTCATTACAATAATTACACATCGTAATTCGGTTACCGTCGATTAAATGGTTGTTTCGTATTCAGTGCTATTTACTCGTATGACTATTATATTTATCGTAGTAATGATAAGTTTAATTTTAACGGATACGATCTGCATACCTTCTTAATTTGTTTGTATTTGTTATATTTGTTTTTGTATTGTTTCGTGCAATAACGTGTTATTGCCGACCGAATAGTTCCAGAAAAAACTAGTAGATGGAAACTAGTACAATTCTAGTTTCCCTTGAAACTTTAAATACCACAAAACTATTATAAACTGATTATGCAATGTACACACGTGATACGAATTTCTACTGACATTTCGTTTATTACTATCGCGAATTACATACAGTGAAGTCTAAAAGCGACTGGTATTTTCGACTTTTTAGACATAATATCTCAACGAATATATAATATATTACATACATTCCATAATATATTAAAAAATGAGATGATAAGAACTTATTTATACACATAATATAATATATGTGCACTATATACTAACACGTCTTTCACCAAAACGGTTCTAATAAACAACCTCAACATAAACAATTTACACATTTAAACGGATAATCTCCTGTATCTAAAAATATATATATATATTAGTAAGCTGCTCGCTTTCTGCTCACAAAAAGAGAATAAATAATTCATTAATAGAATTCGGTGATGGGGATTGCATTTTGGACTCTTGTATCGTTCATCATCAACATGTTATGGCTTGTTTTGAATTTGAAAATAATGATAGATTATTGCGCATAAAATATATAACTCTGAACAATATAAAATTGCTCAATGAAAACAGTACCATCTAGATTACACCATTTAGAGTGGACGGAATGTTGTGTACACCCCGTTGGTAGCGTTGATTGCTCGTAATAGTTAAACAACAATCAGATTATTACGAAATATTTTGATGGCTCGTTATAAAAATTCAGAAAATATTAAAACACAGTATGAGATCACTAGCTAAGAGAATACATTTTCAAAACGTGTTTTTTTTTTTTTTTTTTTTTGTATTTATTTGATGGCCACAATGTGCTCATATTTCATTGTGTGTAAAAATATTGAGCCTCAAATGACGCTATAATTGACTCTAATTACGTAGGAATATAGGAAAAATGAATTGTGATTAGTTTCAAAATTATTCATCGTGTGATTTGAATTTTAAAACCAGAGATGATCAAACACAAATTTTTTCACGTCAAGATTAGTTATCGGTAAGAACTTTTAATTATTATAAATTAGTCCCATCACATTTTTCAAGGTGTGACATATTAATATTGATTTGATTTTATTCATTTTATCATTTAGTTAGTATGTTCTGATATTAGTTTCAACTTTCAACTTTAAATGTTTATTTAAAAACCACACATGATGTAAGGACAATTTCAAACAAGCTATGCATAAAATAATTAGCCAAATTGTTGATTTTAAAAACAGCTATTTTGTAAACTTGATGATAAAGTCAGCTATAGCAAAATTTTAAATCTACATACATTTTTTTTTATAGAGTACATCTGCTTACACCTTATGTGCATTTTCTAAAGCTTAAGTTTCACATTGATTGAAAAATCATATTATATGGTAATGACCTCCTTTTAATTTTTGTTGTGAGTGAACAATTTCAACAAGTGCTTATATTAATTTTTCAAAATAAATGCTTCATATAAAGGTAGACATGCAATATGTACTCGTAGGTTTAAATTATTTCTAATAAATATATTATACTTAGAAGTCAACAAATATTTACTTTGCTGGTGTGAAGATGACAGTGCAAAACTAAAAATTCAATACAGCCGAACTTAAACTTCAACGAAATTCGAAAGTAAAATTCCAATAATTCACCAAGAAATTTATTTGATTGTTAAGAAAATTAATCAACGAACATTGCGCTGCATGAAGTTTCAATACGAGTACGATGCAATTATTTACCGTCATGGTAATTTTTTTTTTTTTTTTTTAGAACACAAAATAAAGCATATTTTAGATTAGGTTTCTGAAGATCTATTAGTTTGGTCAGAGATGAATATTTTTATCTATTTCTTATTCTACTCCATATAAGGTTGTGAAAAAAAAGTTTTTATCTTATATTATTATTATTATTTTTTTTTTTCTATCTATAAACGTATGTTATTCGGACAAGAATTCATCTATTGTAAACATTACATATCGACCATCATCAAACGATTTAAAAATGTTGTCAAAAAACAATGTTTTAATGAGCGTTTGAATTATCAAATTATTTCGCAAAATCTTATTGGGCTAGTTGTATTCAGATATTTTTTGTGCCACGTAATTTTTCCTTTTACTCTAAGAGTTTTTTAACTACAGCCAGGGCCGGCTCAAAGTACTCGTATAGGTGAGCTAGGCACCTGCCTAAAGCTGCACTTTATCGAGGGTAGCATTTTAAAAATTGACTCCTACATTTTTTTTTTAATTCCATCGGTGTTTTATAAGAAAAATATTGAAATTAATTCATTCGTGGAAAACACTTACTTTTATAGTAAAATAATATTGTTTACATTTATTATATAACTTTATATTACGGCCTACGCTGGACGTTTTCAATTATTCCAAAAATATAAATAACCACAATCATTTCAGCGATTTCCGATAGTTGCGATAGTGATTGGTTTTGAGTAATAATGATAGAAATCATTTTTAAGTCTTTCTACATGTAATTTTGTACGTAAAATAAAAAAATTAAATTTTTTTTATACAGATATTTTGTAACATAAAAAGTAGGGAGAGGGGTTAAGTTAAAATAAGAGTTCAATTTTTTTTTTAGAGGCGGCAAAGTTTGATTTTGCCTAGTACTCTATTTTTGCTTGGGCCGGCCCTGGCTACAGTCATCTGGTATTGAACTACTCGTAGGTATATTGTGACGTAGTAAATGTTAAAGGAATGAAGTTCTTTGCGAAATAAAAATAATATTTATCGGTGAGCCGAAAATTTAGACGATCTAACCTACCCAACCTGTTTTTTCGCCAGGCGCTATCAATTGGCCGTGAATTTTACACAGGCCAAATCGAAAACTCGTGATATTCACGGGTCCTGCAATTTTCACCGGTCCAGTAGAAGTAAATTTTTTTTAAAATAATAAAATAATGAAATTAGTAAATTATTAAAGAATAGATATACCTAAAAATAGTTAATTTATTAATTTCTGCATATAAACTATTTGTCTATGTATATTATTTTTTTTTCATTACATACATGATTGTTTATGAATAGGCAAAATAAAATCGAGCTGGAGAAATAGTTCTAATCATCGTAGACTAAGATCAAAACTGAAGAAAGTGTGAAAAAATAATAAAATTGTGATCAATGACAATTTTTAAATCCCGTTTTTTTCCGTATAATTTAAGCTATATATATATATATATTCACTATATTTTTAACTAAAAACTCGATCGTTTCCTCGACGTTTTATGTCTCAGGGGGCGTTAAACATTTCATCAACGATTTTATGGTATCGCCAATTGACCTACGTAGTATGAACGTTTTATACACCCACACCGGTGGTGGAGTTTTTATCGGACAACTTTTGCGAACGAGGATTAATACTAGACGAAGACGTTACATTTTAAATTAACGACCACCAGCCGCCGGTCAATCGTTATCAGACGTGGCAGCACCGAGTTCACCGGTTTATTCGCAGCACTAAATATTTCATCGCGATTTTCACTAGGTGATACTCAATCGTTTAAAAGTTTTGTTTTTATTCGATTGCAAGAGTTTGACCCTATATAATGCATGAACTCAACGATTAAAGTGAAGGAGGGTGGATACGATTAAAATTGCAATACGTTTGATTTATTTATTTTTATATTTAATTTCTTCTCTCGTTTTTATTGATATACTCCGAAAAACTGTAATTTTAAGCTATGATTTTGTTTATGATTTCTTGATAGTAATACTAGTGTACTGCGGTAATATTAATATGCAACAGGTTCGATCTTAAAAAAATCTTTAAGTATAAATTTGATTCCATATACTGTGTAAAGGGCTTAGGCAAATTATAAAAAAAAAAAAAATTAAATTTCTTCGTATATTTAAAGCTTAATTTTTTCAGTTTCATTTTCGATCCGTATGATTTAAAACCACGATGTGAATATTACTCGTGTTATTGAAGTTATAAATAGAGCTTTAAAAGTTGATTAAATTGACTTAAGCCTTTTTTTACTCGGAGCCGAAGATAAAGTATATTACACGTGTAATGCACGTTTAGCCGTCCGGGAGAAGATTGTAACTTACGTGTTTAATGTACGCTTACGAACATTTCACGACACCGCCTTTCATTTCCGAATCATTTCGATCTCTGTAGTTATGCGGTTCGAACTAGCGCAATATCGGTGTACCTCAATTGAACGTATTCGCCATAATGGAAACAACGATCGAATCCAATATTGTTGTACATCACGCGTAATATCGACTGGTAAAAAGGCAAAAGAAGTTAAGCGAAAATTTTACTACTTTTCAGGACAGCAAAGTCAAAATTTTTATATTTTCTTAATTTTAACGTTGGCGATTCGGTATTTATTTAAGCTTTAGGAATAAGGTTATTATATATTTCCATTCTATTATATGTTATCTTGCTGGTCTGACACGAATTATATTAAAATATTAAGTACACTATTTATCATAACAAATTTAACTAAACTTACCTTTTTTTGGCGCTTAGCTCTAATTTTATTTTTAATTTTGTGATAAATGGTGCTTATAAATTGTTCATTAGACTTGTAACAATTGTGCAACGTAAGTATGTATAACAAGGATGTATAAAGAACTTTACTCATATAATCACTTTATATTAATAAAAAAAATGGTTTGATTCTCATAAATCATATTATTATTATTATTATTATTATTATTATTATTATTATTATGAAAGTTGATAAGCAACAATCGTAAGGGCTAAGCGCCATGAATTTGTCGCTGTATAATACAATCGTATAAAATACAAAGTTACTTGTAATTCTATTTCATATAAAAATTAATAAATATTAAATACATGTGTAAATAATTTAATTTGGCTTGTTTTACCATCCCTTTCATATCCTACTTACGAGTATAATTCAACCGTAAGTCGTACAGTGAAAAAAAATCACACTAATACCGCCAGTAGATTTCCTTTCATGGGGTCACTTAAAAACAATAGTGAATGCCAATCCTCTTATAAATCTTCAACATTTAAAAAACAAAATAACAGAAGCATGCAATCAACGGACTGATAAAAAAATTACTGTTGCAATCATAGGCGCAATTGGGAGGGGAGGGGTGCTTGGGTGTGTTTAGCACTCTCATTTTTTAAATTAGCACACCCAAATATGTTCACGTTAATTTATATTTTTAACTTTTAACTTGCTACTTCGAGCATACCGAAAAATGTGATAACAGAACTCACTAATGAAGATGACCTTATACATGTCCTCGAAGACTCTAAAATTACAATTTCTAATGAGAATGAGGAGACAAATACTACTGAAAAAATCAATGAGGACATAGTCATTGATCATAACCAAGGAAAAAAATCGATATTGAGATCTACAAAAATAAAGGGGTAGATATAGTAACAAAAAAAAACAACGATGAAAAAACAATTTTATCGAAGAAAGATAAAAATGAAAAAGTTAATGAAAAAATATTACTTGAACGTTCTACTAAAATTAAACGACAACAAGAAGAGTCACTACAATCTCTGGAAAAACAAGCAAAAAAAATGAAAACAATATCTAATAAAAATTTTCCTGCTGCATTAATTGGTCAAACAGTGCGAGTGAAAATTCCAGATTTCAACCGATGTAAAATTGATCCTCGCACATTATTGGCTATAGTTGTTGAAATTATTGACGAAGAATTTTATCGAATAGAATCTAAAGCTGGGACATTGAATCAATTATTCACTAGAAATCAATTTACTTTATGCGAAGAAAAATTTATTTCAATATCCGATGTTCCAAATACAACAACAAGCATATGCCAAGCTGTTGCTAAACTTTCACTATCAGGTGGGCAAAGATTTTTGAGGTGTGATTGCCAGAAAAAATGTACAACTAAAAAATGTAAATGCCGCTAGTCAAATGTATTATGTAATAGCAGATGTCATAATAGTACAACATGTGCAAATAAATAAAAATTTTAAATAATTATTTTTAACTACCTATCAATTTTACTGAATTTTACTTAATTTTTATGAAGAATAAATAATGATTCTGTTTTTAAATGATTTTTATTTTGTATAAAGAATTTAAATATCTGTCGGTAGATTGTTTTAATAATATATAATTATAATTTTTACGCAGCTTGAATGTTATGTGTCGTGTATTGATCAGCTTTTACTAAGTCAATTTATATATCCTAGGATGTACACAACGTGTTTAGTAAAAGCCCGAATAAAATTTAGAATTTCAGCATTTACTGAGTACAAACAGATAAACCTAGCATTATCTAGTAAAACCTAAGTTTACCTAGTGATCGGGCATTTACGGTAAAATATATACGGAATCCCGACCTCCATATTAACTGATTGCGGAACAAAATTCCTTTCAGATTTATTTAAACAAACATGTAAGATTTTAAACATAGGGCAAAATAAAACTACTCCATGGCACCCACAAACAAATGGATATTTCGAACGATCACACAAAACGTTAAAAACATATCTACGTAGTTTTGTAGACAAAGATAATAACTGGGACACTCTTCTGTGTTATGCGATGTGTACGTATAACACAACGATACATTCATCTACGGGTTTTACCCCGTACGAATTGATTTTCGGGAAACAGCCAAATATTTCCACCAATTTCTTTAGAGACTCAGAACCTCAATATAACTACGAAAATTATGCCCTAGATCTAAAACTTATTATGCAAGAAACCCAAGAAGCCGCTAGAAGTAACTTAATAACGAAAAAAGAAAAAAACAAAAGTTATTATGATAGGACAAGTAACCCTATCACATTACACGTAAGGGACAAAGTATTAATTAAGGAACAAAATAAATGTAACATCTTAAGCCGCAATTGGACGGGACCATACGAAATTACACATGTTCATGAAAACGAGAACATTGCAATTAAACAAAGGTCGTAAGCATTACAGAATCCACATAAATAACGTGAAAAAATATTTTGAAACCGAGTTATAGTGATTACATCACTATTTTTTTCAATTTCTTACGGCATACTAACTTTATTTTATTTTATTTTATTTAGACAAACGACCCATAAAAAGACGTACTATTCACGTGGTGCATTTTTGACCAAATTTTAAGGCGTTTATCCATTTAAAAACTAGTAGACTATTTACAACTTGATTAAAAACCTGTTTCAGACTGTTTGTTACTTTTATGTATTACCTTGTCGGAGTGAACACTCAATGATTTACTGACGACAAACTAACACAACTATCGGGTATTTATTACGAGAACCAAGGACATATAAAGATAATTACAACTAGTGGGACTTAACTGCGTTTATTAATATGGAGGATTACGATAAACAATGGGAAAAAGTAGACCAATTTATAATCGAGATCCAGGAACTTTGTACAAATATTAGCTAAAATGTACAGAACTGTGGCGATTCCCTACCTTACACGTTAAAACTATTTAATGACATTAAAATGAAAAAACCTCTCGTTCTCTCATCCATAGGATTTAAAACTAAGGTCAAGAAAAACATAATAAGTAGTCTAACTAAAACCGCGCGTTTAATATTCGGATTATGCAATACCGAATGTATGAGAAAATTCTATTCAATTATTAACCATTTTACGGGTTCAAACGCAGGCCAATTAAAACTAATAGAACAACAAATTAATGCAATTAAAATTAAACAAAAACATGATTAACTTGTATTAAAAAAATTAGAATATACCGTAGGAGATTTAGAAAAACAAAATCCAAATTTAAAATCATTAGTTATAAATCATTTTACTTTTACGAATTAAGTACTCACGAAATTTATTTTCGTATCTAATATTTTAATAGAAATAATACAAATGGCAAAAATGGGATAGTTACACCCAAGCCTAATCTTACCACCGGAATTATTTGAACAACTTAAAGATATTAAAATTTCATTACCAACGGGTACGGAATTACCGATAGAACCCGATATAATCAACGCTTACGAATTAGTAAGACTTTCAGACTTGACAATTTATTTTTCAAATAACAAAATTGTATTTATAATTATATTACCTTTAGTTTACCAGAATGAATTAATTTTGTATCATCTTATACCTAGACCTATATGTAAACTAAATGATTGTTTTTATATAAAACCCAACTATAACTTTTTATCAATAAGACAAAATAATTGTATGACCAATTTCATTATTCTGCATGTAAGACAGCTCATAATTTCCTATTTTGTCCTTAAACAAATCCATTACATCCGCATAGTACAAGACCTATATGTGAAGTACAACTTTTACAAGATCCAGCAGAAATACCAGACAGCTGCGAAATTAGACACGTCCAGATGAACACTACAATATCCTCGACAATAGCAAATTAAAAAAAAAAAAAACATGTTTATTTTTAATATTAAAATATTTAAAGATATAACTCTGTTTCAAATTAATTGAACTAACCGAACTATCATACATTTTTAAATTCTGTGATGTTAATCGACTATTTTCAATAGAAATTTTTAATAAAAGTTTAATAGTTCAATTAATTACTATAGAGCATTGAAGATTTAAATCGAATAGTCATTAATAAAAATTTGTAAATTATAATTAATAAATGATAATTATACTATCTTTAACCCATAGTCATTATATACCGATAAATTATAGTGATATTATTTACATTGTCTTTGATTCTGTGGCCAAGACTTGTATCACCATAGACACTTTTTATTTCAACAACTTTTGAAACTTTTGAAATTTTTGAACCTTACATCTCTGACTTATGCATACTTACTTACTTAATCTTATACTTCATACATCATGAAAACGACCTTTATCGCCCAAATTTGATGAGCCAAATAAATATACTGATAATAGGTTAAATTAAAATATACATTATATATGCTTGTATTACGAACCAAGCATCACGAAATTGAAGAAATTCTTCAACAAATTAAGATACCCGAAATTAATTTTCAACTTCTAGTAAATAACAATTATTATACTGTAAAGTTTAAATAGAATTAAAATTTTCAAAACTCATAGTTGTCCAAATTTAATTGGCTAGCCTATTCGTCGAAGTTTGATGGGGCGTGCTGAAAATTTTGCGTTACATTTGCTAATAACGAACCAAGTGACAGTTCCCAACTATTTGATGGCCTTAAAAATACATTTCGATGTTGGAAACATAATATTGAAACTTATAAAGGTCATTTCTGTTTACAATATCATTTATATTGTTTATTAGACACTGATTAATTCCTAAATATATAAGAAATTCATCATTATTCATTGATAACAAATTATATACTAGTCATGAAATACAAGTGATGGAAAATAGAAAAATATTATTCCAGTATTAGAAGCTATAGTTGTATGTATTCAACAGAACATTTCAATTAGAAGCCACCGAGATTCTGATATTTGAAGTAGATTTGGAACCAAAACAAAATGAAGGAAATTTTCGGAATATTTTAAGGAACCACTTGGTATATTCAATGTAAAACAATTCTTCAAAAATCCCGGTGGTATTTAATATACAAATGTCCTAATCAAATGTTCATAATTAAAGCTTATAATACGATTTAACTTACTAAAATTGTCAATAGAGTAAATAAACTTTTACAGTATTTGTGTATAAAACATCTCACATAACCGGGGTTAGTGGAGTGTTATCCATTATTGGAATATTGGAATTGAAATTAATAAAAACGATTTTTTTATTTTTTTATAAAAGGCTTAAGATATTGGAAATGTTGTCTATTTATAGTAAATTTTCTCTCACATCTCATGAAATTTTGGAAGAACTTAGTAAAAAAAAAGACTATTATATTTTATACTTTAAAATTATATAAATTATTTTAAAATAAATATAATTATTAATAAATCATCAATGCAATTTTTAATATCTATTGATAACAATTTACTATTTATATAATTTCTATATATTAAAAAATACTTTTTAATATCCATATACCTTTTCCATTTTAGAATTAAAAATTATTGGACTACCTCCCCTAAAAAAATGTTGAAAATACGCCACTGATAATAGTATATAATCGATGAATAGTAATAATAAAGTTATATGATGATATGATACATTGAAAAGTTGCTCAAATAATATACTAAAATAATTTTACTTCATTTTAACCATTGTATATGTAAAACGTTATTTATAGCGAAATGGGTACAACATCAAATTTTAACAGCACAAAAACACACAAAGCCAACATTTATTCCAATAGAAAATGAAGTAACTACGGGTAAATATTTTTTTATTATGCTCAAGGAAAACAATTCAAGGTAAGGTTACAAAGTAGTTTAAGATATGACGTAGTGACTACGCCATTCAAGTCGTGGTGTGTTTCGGACTTTTTAGACCCACAGTGCTCCACACCAAGTTGTCTATCGTAGTTATAACGGGTCGTTATTCGTGTAGTGGTTATACTGTTTGGTGCTATTAAGGCCTCAAATGAATAGGAAATATAATCGCAACTTAAGAAATAATAGTTTATTAATAATAATGAATAACAAAAAAAGAATATCAGAAAAGAATGCAAAGCAACAAATTGTTTTTTCTTCACAAGCGACACCGGACGAAAACGCGAGAGAATAACGGCGCACGGTACGACTGATGAACCAGTTGTGTAAAGAACCGTGGCTGGTAATGGCGTAACCGTGGTCACATAATGTCGCCTGTGTTAGTCGAATATGCACACACTCGTTGCTATTGAGAATAGTAAAACTGTTTAAATGATCTTCTGTTAATCGTGATCGCAAATTATTTATTTATTTTAATGTTGAGAAGGACCATTCAGCAGAACACTTTTAGGATGGTAGGCATAAAAAAATTCTTGACACAATGTCTATGTAAAGGAAATTATCACTTATATTATTTTCCTTTAACAACATACTAATTTCCAATACTGTACGTGGAAGCTGTTGTTTACTTAAAAGGTAGTTACGGAAATGTTGACATTCATTTGCAAAACTTTCATCCAAATCATTGTTATATATTTTACATAGTTCATTTACACACAAATCTAATTCAGAAGGTGAAAGAGTTGTAAGTTTCAATAAAAATGAAAATTTTTGCTTTACATCTTCATAAGACGTTTTTCTTTTTTGTAATTCAGTATCGAGTTTATCCAAAATAACTAAGTAGGTGTTCACTTAATGATTCGCAACTATTAAAATGTACTTCTTCTTTAGGACTTTTATCGTATTATATCTTCCTTTTTTTTTCTTCGTTTAATTTAGAAGGTTTTTTATAAATAAAATAACTAACGTTTTTTGCCGTCACTCATTTTAACACTCACGTTTAAATTAATTAAATATAAAAAAAAGTACAGACCATAAAACACATAAGCTTTTTAATGAATCAGTTCAGCGACTCGTAACTATAAATGTACAGTGTACGCAGTAGGTACACAACAAACATTAATGGTCTCAGGCCAATTTTGTACACAATACTAATAGTAATAATTTTATTATAAACGAGACACGTATAATTTTCTAATTATGAACATTTCAGTTGATTATCGACATTGATTAACCGAGCTCGAGGAGAAAAATAACAATGTTTAGCTAAAAATTGATGGGCACAAATCAAATATATTTCCGCCTATATGGCTAAAAACTGTACTGATAGTATATATTATATACTACATGGCTTATGCTATACTGTTGTTATTCAGCTATAACTTCTTTTACAAAATATAAAAGTGATTTATTCTAGGATAAATAAAATAAATTCAAATAAATCATTTTCTTTGTCTCAAAATAATTATACATCATTTTGCTGCTCTTCATAAATTTGCCGCCCAAGGCTACAGCCCTGGTTAGCCCCAGGGTAAATACGTCCCAGATTATTATTTAATATATATATATAATTTAAAATTATGTATTTACTTAGCTGTTGTATTATTATTTGTGAAGATCCTTCTGTAAAAGTAAAACCAGCACCCAAAGTTGGTGGACTAAAAAAATTCTCCACAGGTTTGGGGGAACTATTAAAACAATTTTGTATAATATTATAATAATATATTTTAATATAATAATATACAACATAATAATCATTAGTAATTACTGTATAAATTATGCATTTTACTTTTCTATATCATATAGGCTATATGAAATGTTATCTTTTTTATTTCGGTTTAAACGACTCTTCATGATATTTTTTTTTTTTTTTATAACATTCCTCTAGTTTTTGTTGGCTTCATTTTATTATCTATTTTTCAATAGCTACTTATTGAAATCAATAATATACAAAATTTAAAAAAAATACATAAGGACAGTACGGTAGTAAAGAGTATACCAGACGAGTAAAAGATTTATAATCAATAGACGTCAGACCTTAACATAAAATTCCAAATTACATTCGTTTTTTGTTCCCAAAAATAATACGAGTATTGTAATATTATTTTTCTAATATAATCATATAAATAAACAACAATTACTACCAAGACCCGCAGTTGAGCTAATTCTAGGCAATTGACGGCTGATCGCGATAAGGCCTATGAGCCGCGGTGATACGGTGCGCGGATGTATACGGTAATATTAAATTCTGCCACTGCACGGTGAAAAGCAGCACTTTACACAATTATTACAAATGTAATTTTAGCGGAAAACGGTGAAACTTAGTTTTGTATTTCCAATAATGTAACTTAATGAGTGATATTATTTGTTGAAATTAAACAATACACCCAGTATATTTAGTATGTATTAGTTTTAATGTAGTTTTAAGTATATGTATATAAATTAGAATAGTCAGCGATTAATGTTGAGATGGCACATTCTCTTTCTGTGATTATACTTGGATCAAGCCATTTAAATCCTCCACGAGGTAAGTATTGAGATCTTGCCCACCCGTAAAGATTAATATATCTAAATATTCCAAATAAACGGATTCTTTATTTTTATTAAATTTTTCCCCCATGTATTTATTGTTCGCTTTAGAATATTTAACACTGCATTGAGTTATTCCTCCTCTTAATCCTTTCTCAATGAATAAGTGCATATCATAATCTGTTAATAATTCTAATTTTACTCTTGTTTTTCTGAGCATGCAACTCCACGCAAATTCCGGAGTTGTGTAACTCCATAAAGGATCAAGCTTATAGGTTTTCAAAGAGAGATGGCGAAAGTTTTCAATGATATCGGATAAGAAGAACATCTATCTTGTTATACAACATGGTAAATTCTTTGAAATTTAGTATATTAAACGCATTCCAAACATCTTGAGCATTTTTATAATCATCGTCTGTTATATGTTCTTTTTTTAAAAAGCTCTTTGGGAGGTAGAAATGTTTCATCATATTTTTCGATGAAATCTATATATTCATAAGGATAAGACCATTTCTTAGTTATTAAATCTAGATGTTCTCTTAAAAAATGTTTTCCGAGCTTTTTAAACTGGTTTTTGTCTAGATTATTGGCTAATTCATCTAGACTACAAGATAGGAATTTGAAAGAATCTAAAATTCTTATCTGGATTTGATTTTCACAGATAATATTTTTTTTACAGAATTTATTCAGAAATTTATTTTTCATACAAGCAGATGATTGATAGCTCAAAATATTTGAAAAAGATATATATTTTTACTCATTATTTGGAATCAAGTTTATTCTTTGATTATCACCTTTGAATTCTTTTATAAATAAATGTGCGTCGTAACCTATGTTGCGTGCCGTCGTTCAATCGTAAAGATGTTGAAGATTTAGAAAAATATTTCAAATAAAATACTCAATCTAGTTAGGTTTATTTAAAATTTTTCTAAGTAAAAATAATTAATTAAATTGATAGTGTGTCTATCTACTAATGATCAGTGTTGGGATTTATCTAAATAACTTTATCTAGATACATTTTTTGTCATCTTTTATCTCATTTAGATAAATAACGCTAAGTTATCTAAATACTTATCTAGATAATTTTATTTAGATAATTGTCTGTATTCTTGCCAAGAATAGAGTTATTTTTATTCTTGTACGGATACGAATCCAACAAATCAGAGATTATCAAAATCGGACCAGCCGTTCTTGAATTATAAATTCTGTAATAACTTGACTTTCTTTTATACATATATATTTTATATTCATAATCATAATTCGTGTATTATTAATAAGTAATAATTATTTCATGGTATGATATTTTGTTTGTATTTTCATTTCGGGAAAATATTTTTGGTATTTTTAACTTAATTTCTTATTTTTCCATGGAAATTCCAAAAAAAATAGGTATTTGGTTTTAGTATACATATGTAACTCATACGCTGAATATTCATTACTTCATTCTTGAAACCCGTTAAGTCGTAACTACTTACAGAATAATGAAAAACATTAAATTAATATTATATGGAAAACAATATTGTTAACTACCTGGTGAGATTTATTATTTTATCGCTATATTAAATCATTTGTATTGGTTGTTTTAATTGCAGTTAGTAGGTTACTGATCAATATAAGTTTTAAAATTCAGTTTACATCATGTTAATTAATGTATTAAACATTATTAACTATAAATCATCAAGTAGTATTTAAATTTATAAGGTTATTAAGTATAAATTATTTGTTATTATAATAGTTCCAGTTAAAATTTGTAAATTTTACTACATACGAGTATCATGTTGTGATTATTATTTGTGATGGTATTAACTGTTAGTTTATTGTTAGAGTTGCTTACATTGATATTAGGTATTTAGTCGATGACATTTCATTTTTTTCTTAATATTTCTTTTGAGTAATAGATTAATTTAATTTGTTTTTTAATTTATGTTGTATTAAGGTGATCGGTTGGTTTATATTCAAACGGTAACTTATTTCTTTCCTTGGACATTCTCTTGTAGTGTTGATTTGGTCTATATTTGGTCTTTGAAGTTGTCGTTATGGTTCTTAAATGGCATCAAAGTGTTACAGACGTACATAAATGTAGGTCCTTACGACTTTTACTACATAGGAGGGACCACATAATAAAAGATCGGAAAATGATTATAAATAATATAATATTTGCAATAATAAAAAGGAAATTTTAATTTAATTAGAGGGTAACACTAGCACGTATTATAATATAATATATATATTATATAATATATAATATATTATCATCAATTAATAGCCAAACCCATCCAACAATTATCTAGAATAAAATAAAAACATTCAAAGGAACAAAATATAAACAAATACCTAAAATACGAATACGAGAATAATCATGTTGAATTATCCTCAATTCTCGACATTGCCCAATCATTCGCAAATAATTTCAAGACCAACAGCAGTAATTCAAACTTTGATAATAACTTTATCATTCACAAAAATTTCAAAGATCAAACTTTCGATATAAATTCACTCAAACACAATAATAACCACCAATACAATCTCCCCTTAACAATTAATGAATTATACTCTGAATTATCGAACTGTAATATCAAAAACTCCGGACCTGACGATATACCATACGTCTTTATCAAAAACCTCTCTAAATACGCACTTAATAAATTACTGGCCATCTACAATCTCATTTGGACTCATGGTATTTTTCCTATTAAATGGCGCCAAGCAATAGCTATACGAATCTTAAAACCTGAGAAAAATAAATTTGTTATCACCAGCTACCGTCCAATATCCCTCACCTGTACACTCTGCAAATTGCTTGAAAAAATTACTAATAGACGCCTAGTTTGGTATCTAGAAACGACACATTAATTTATCCCCCAACAGTACGGCTTCCGTCGCAAACATTCTACTCAAGATGTCCTAGCCACTCTCCATACCAACATAAGTGAATCGATTAAAATAAATCAACACACCATCCTTGTCGCCCTAGACTTAGAAAAAGCATACGACATGTTCTGAAAAAACAGAGTTATTGATATTATGTCCAACTGGTCCATAGATGGCGACATGCTAAAATTTTTACATAACTTTCTTACCGACCGAACAATTCAAGTCAAAGTTGAAAACACTCTATCTGACCATACAACAATAGAAAACGGACTCCCACAAGGATCGGTAATCAGTGTTACATTATTTCTAGTTGCCATTAATGATATTTTTAACAACATACAAAAGCCTATTAAGTACATATTATTCGTCGACGATTTAATATTTACTGTAGTGGCATCGACATTAAGTCCACTGTAGCTCTCTTACAAAACGCTATCAACTCACTTATACAATGGACTTCATTTTCTGGTTTCGAATTCTCACCTCATAAAACTCATAATATAACTCATGTATAATTTTCAATAAAAATAAAAATAAAATACTTCACCATATCTATATTAATAATATTCAAATAGCCTATATAGACAACATCCGTCTACTAGGAATGATATTCGGCTCTAAATTTTTCTGGACACCTTATCTCAAATAATTTGTAACGCCAAAATCAAAATCATTAAAACCTTTTCCCACCACACATGGGGAGCCGAAAAAAACAGCCTAATATTAATCTACAAAGCACTGATACTATCAAGAATAGATTACGGCTCCATTATCTATAATTCAGCCAAACCAAAAATTAAACAAATCCTCAACCCAATTCACAATCTATCAATCATACTAGCTATTGGTGCTTTTCGTACAAGCTATATATATATATAGCATCCTAGCATCTCAGGTGAACCTCCCTTCAAATCAGTAGAGATAAAGATTTATTAAAATTCGTAACTAAAAAACTCAGTTACCCCGACCAAGCAACACACAAGTTATTCAAATTTCCAACCCAAATTAGTAAGCTCCAAGTACCAGCAACAATTATGGAAACATACAAGGAATCAAACTGCCAATTCAATATCGAAACATCGTCTCCTTTTTCATCTAATCCATTCTGTCTACTCTAGTTCACACTCAATTCAATTCGGCCATAGTTTTCGACACGTTTGTCGTAAACGGACAAAGAAACTTTTTCGACGAACACATTTAGAGCATCAAAATCGATAAACTTCCAAATCGTCATTATTTGCAATGAAGTTATCCGTAAAATTTGTGGCAATCTACGCTTTGTCATGTGAAGTTGTAAGCTTTTACAGCGCACATGTTACTGGAATTAATTTCTCATGCATTCGCGATAAATGAATGATCATTACAAAGTGATGAAAAAAATAAAACGTAGATATACTTAGCATATTTATTGGGTGTTTTTATAGGTGTCTCCGGGAGTTTCGTCAAGGAAGTGCATCATACATAGTATATACGCTGTTTTCTAAATATTGCTGAATTTAATTTAGTTGAATACGTTTTCAAGTTGTATAACAATACTAAATTATTTTCATTTTTGTCGATGACTACAAAGTAATCCAATAATGATAATAATAGCCTCTATACTACATCTTTACATTTTATTCTTTTTTTTTTAAATGCAGGGGGGTGAAAGTGCAGTCCCTTGCAACTCTCTGACCTCACTCATGGTTGGTTTATCTAGTGTGTCCAAAATCATTTTGTTTTTTATATTTTTGCTCTGTTATACATTTTTTTGCCTGTTCGTAATATTATTTTTTAAGCATGACGAGTTGAAAAATGTGAACCATTCGGTCTAATAAGCCAACTAACATTGTACTAAATCTAATAATGAGCACAAGACAAACACAATATATAGATATCTCCCGCAAACGTGAAAATTTTAATATGATAGCACCTGAGCCTATTAAATATGATAATCTTGAATTAATTTTTATTGGTTTATAACTACTGATGTCGAAAGTGAATTAAACGTAGTATAAACATTTTTACGAAATGCTAATATTAATTTTTATTATACGCACAATTCGTAATATTGCACCACTGCAATATCACTAATTTTTCGAGACATACATAATTATTTAATCCAAATGTTCAGTATTATATATATATATAATATACTCGTAATTAAAAAACTATAATGCATTTTAAATGCACGTTTTGTACGTATATCGTTTATTAATTATGTATAGTTTATTTTTCAATTCGCTATAAGTTTTCTTTTAATTAATACAAGTCGTAATTTATAAGAACCTAGCATTAAATACATTTTCAGGACGGAATGGTAAATATTTGTTTAATATTTCGAGGAAAATGATTAGTTTATTGTTTACCTATTTATTATTATTTGATTACGGAAAATATTCCTACTGTTTTTGCGAAACTCCTAGCTGTACATAAAATAATTTCCTATTAACTGTACAACTGTACGTTTTTAAAAAGAATAATGTTGGCGTAGTATTGTATATATTTATTATACTTACAAATAATAAATCGTACGTATAACTCGTATCGAGTAAAATTCATTTCCATCATGTTTCGTGCAGTCCTTAACGTTATCGTGTGTATACATTGCATGCGTGCAAAGGTCTTTAATTAACCGAATTACGTTGTTACATTGGAATCCATAAAACATTGATACGTATATATAATGCGGTGAGACCTAAGCTTTACCTTTCAAGGTAAGAGTAATACGGTCAATTTTGGTGAGAATTAAACATTTTAAAGGTAATAAGGTTAATAATGATTAATATTAAAATAACACTGCTCGCTTTCTATCTCTCTCTCTCTCTCTCTCCGAACACGGTTTGACCTCGAATTTAAAAATTCAATAAAAATGTGAATACCGATTTTCAGAAAAATATTAATAACAACTACAGCATTCTACATGTAGGTTTAACGGAGAACGGGAAAAAAAATCAAATTTTTATATGAGCGACGATAGTAAAAACTTACATAAAAGTTGACCGAAATTTCATGCTGCTGCGACGTGACATTTGTTTGGAATCGATTTTCACGATTGTTGAATATTCTATTAATAGAAATAACAATAATTGTGTTATGCTAAATTAAAATTATTTCTAACATTAAAACAATCAAAAACTATCAATTATAGAGATGTGTAAACAAAAATTATAATTGAGTTTTCAAAATAGTTTATGAAATCATCTTAGGAGTTTGAATGGTATAAAATAAGTGCAATATAATCAAACTCTAAATTTTTTTAATTGAAATATTTTAATTGTGATATCTGTTCCTATGTATATCAATATCTGTATATAAATTATATCTATATTTATAATCGTTTTTCATCGAACTTGTGTGAATTCCTTACAATAGATGACGATTGCAATAGAGCCCATGGGCACCCGGAACTTATGGCCATTTTAGTATGCCAAAAAAAAAATTTAAATAAAAACATCAAAAACTTATTTTGTATGATAACTTCATAAGTTAATAAATATTATAATGGCAAGTTTTTTCCTTTTCTCTGAACCACTCAAATATATCCTTTTTGATAAAACTAAATGAGACTATAACTCTATAACAGACATTAATTAAATATTGTGTTGTGTAAAGTATTATTAATATTATTAAACTATTAAATTAGTATACTAATAAAATATTATATATTATTATATTTTATATTTTAAATATAATTAAATAGACTAAAATAACTGGAATCTCACTGACTGTCAGTTTTTATAGTGTATGTACAGAAAACGTTTAAAGTCGAACTCCCATTCAATTCATTTAAAATATGATAGGTAAGTCAGTATACATTACCCACTACATAAGTACTGGAAGTAAAATCGTTTTATTAATATCCTAATAATACGGGCAGGATAAACCGATATATCGGTTATATATAATATCACCGGACGATATGGGTTATTAATTTTTAAGAAAAACCTGTTTGAGTAATGGAATAAGAAATCAGATGGGAGCTCTGGGTACGTACCTCGCGTGTCCACGTAGGGTAAAGACGGAACTGCGTACCATATATCATATTATACACACAGCAGTGAGCCACTGTTGCAGTGGTGTTCAAACTTTTGAAAATACTGGACCACATTAAGCGATGGGCAAATATCGACGTGGTCCGCATACGTTTTATAATTGTAAATTTGACATTTAATCACAGTAGTGAATAAAATTTTAAATTATATTTATATAAAAATACAATAATTCATTTTAAATAACAGTAGTGAATTCGTGCGCTTTTATTTTAGTAAAATAATGCATTTCATTTATAATTAAAATAATAAAACGTATTTATAACGAATATAACACTAATGCGAAACTAGAAATCGCTATTATTCCTAAAGCAATGAATGCACATGCAATTGACGTGAGTGCCGCATTAAGATCCACTGCAGGCCTTGAGTCGGACCTCACTCTTAACGAACATTGAAATTAGTGACTGTATCAAATAAGACGAATCTGATAAATAAATATACGTGCGTCGAACAAAACGAGTAATTACTTGTAAATTCATTAGCATCCAGGTCTCGGTAATCGGGTCTGATATTTGAAGTATTTGTTGGGAAAATCTTGTTACGGGAGATTGCATGCGGGTGTGTTCGGTCGTATAAGTATAATTATAATAAGTGCTTGTACATCACTCGGGTAATTAAAATTATAACACACACAAACGCGAGTACGTCATTGATCAAGTATGTGTCTGCCTTAAGTTTTGTAATTAAAAACTTCACAGTTAAACATGTTGAACAATTGTTTCGGATTTCGAGTAAACCGACCAAAGTATTGATCAACCATTTTTTTCCCTATTAACAGTTTTTCGTGTAGTATATCTTTGCATACTTATGCAACAAAGTTGAAAATTGGACTCAAACGATACTGTACCAGGTTGTTTTTCATTCATCTAAACAGTTTTGATGTTTAAAAAATAAAAAACTCTAGAAAGAAAAATAAATTGAGTGTTCTTATTCAATTTGATACTCACATTGAAAATGTTACGCGAGACTGATCACAATTTACGTTTTGCACAGTGTTTAAAATCGGAGGTTTCGTCTCGATGTAACTATACCGGATTCGCGTCAAAACTGATCGATAAATTATTATGTGTTATACGGTAAGTGTAGTAATCATATTTTTCCAGGAAGATATTTTGACGCATAAATTGAATTATTAGTGACGATCGATAGGGTTTACACATTCTTAACTACGACAAATATAAAAAAAAAACTACTTATGGTGCTTAACAATTAAGTAATGTATTTATGTTTATAATAAATGTTAACAGCGTTCGTTTCAATAAAGAGCTGATATGGATAGAAAGCTCTTTTAGGTACACGTGTAATTAAGTATATTTGTCTCTATAAACCGAGACTGGTTCCGATATAGCTTAGTATTTCGAATACCGAGTATTACTTTTCTTGGCGTTTATGTTATTTGCTATTCAGATGCGATGTGGAACTTAACAACTAAGCAAAATACATTCATACGCGTACTTTTCTTTTAATAAATTACAACGTCTAAAAGCTTTCGAAATTTCAATTGAAACGTATTTCTTGGAGATTTTATTAATTTTCTCAATTATAAAATACTGTTTCTCAAAGGCTGTAATGTTTATAGTTTCGAATTTTCAACAAGCTTTTAACTTTGATGATCTTATATGCAGTGTGATACGAGTTTTAAAATATATAAGTGTGTGTACCGAGAACAGAAATTAATTGCCACGGTGGTTAAAAGTTAAAACAGAAGTTTGAACTCAACACTCTATTGTCATATTTTAACTGGCTTAATGTTTTTAACTTCTTATTGAAAAAAATAATAATAATAGTAATCTTATTAAATGATAGTATAATCCATAAATAATATTTCTATAAAGCGAATGAATATTATGCAAACTTCAACAGCGAACAATTTGAGAATGTGTGACTTATCAAAAAAATTCGTATAACGTATATGAAATGTTTTCCAGGAATTTAAATATGTAAAATCACTTATCGAGTATCTAAAATAGCTCGCATTGAAAACTGAATTATAATATACGTTTGCGAAACACTTTGTAATTAAAACTTTAACAACTATATAAGATGCGCGTTCTTCGGCACTGTTTCGGTGTGCAATATAATTTTATTTCTCAAACACATAAGTGTCTTTGAAGTATTCACAGTAAATCTAATTAGAACCTAACTGTCTAATGTTAAAGTGTACGTAATGGAGAATAAATGCAAGAACGTACAAAACGATAAATAATACGCAGTGAATGTAGTACATATTAATTTTACTTCAATTAGTAAGTAAAAATGACAGTAAAAATATGACTAATTAAAACCGAAAGAGGTTATTGGCTGATAGCATTCATCTTCGAACAAGTTCACTTAGTGAACTTGTATGGTACTGAAATTCGAAAGCAAAGATCCAGGCGAGTAAAGCATATAAGGTACTTCAAAATGTATAATATACAAGTGGTAAAGGACGGGGAAGCCGATTTTATAATACGGTAATAATAAATGGTAATTTAAACCGTATTGACATGAACCACGAACCACTGTTCATTTAAATAAAATGCCGTAGTAATGGATGGAAAAATAAAACAAATTTTAAATATATTGTTATTATTATATAAATAAATAAACGAATCATTTATATATAGAAATAAACAGAAGCTTAGACTGGAATATTATTGTACATGTGAAGTACGACCGGATTCGAATTAAAAGTTCATCGTCAGGTGTGTGCAAAGTGAATAAATTCGCGACTCATAAGGCGTTTCATTTTTTATTATTTATTATTATTGTTATTAATTATTATTATTATTATTATTATCAGGCTCTTATGGTTCACGTTGTTCGATAATTGAGGAACGCATGTTTTAATACAGTCTTGACTAATATGAAATCCGATAAAAAAGTCCGAATTACGCTGTTGACGTTCATTATTTTTGAATAATTTTTACGAAATATACGTTAGACACGGAAGCGATAAATTGCGATAATAAATCGAAAGCAACTGATGAGCGACAAATTGAATATATTTGAATTCTGATTCGTGGACATTAAGTATTTATGTAATTGATAACAACTTCACTTTTGGCACCCTTCGAAATATGTACTATTCCCGAAGTCTCGGATCATGATACATTCTCATGAGACTAATAGTAATCCAGTATCCGTGTATTCGGTAACCGAGTGTTATAAATCCGATCGTTAACGTGGAATAATGTTACGCAAAGTGCACGAGTATTATTATTATTATTGAATTTTAATTATTAAATAAAAGTACATATAACCCGTGATTATTTTATAGTAATAATGCTATAAATTTCAAATTTTATTGTAATTTGTGTTTATTTTTTAACACTATCATTGATTTGTGCATATCTTTTAAAAATATTATTATGTATACGATTGTGCCTATTCTTTAAAATATTATAATTTATATAGTAATATAGGTAATCTCAAAATGTTATATTAACATATATGAATAATCTAAAACTCTTTATCTTCGCTACTAGCGTAGCATACAGAAGATAATTAAAAAAAAATAAAAAAATGCTAATATGTGCTCTCTTGTTGTTGAAGCATTTGAAATATAAACCTCTGTCCCCGTTGTTAAGGCTTTATTATTATTATTATTGTAGACATCAAAGCTGATTAGTATAATATGATTTTTATTTTTATAGCCTGTGTCCTTTTTTGACAATCCTATTATATTATAATGTTATCTGGAGACGAGCTTAAAGTAATTCAGTTTCTCAATAAAACTACCACTGCTTATTTCCTCTCATGCAAATTTCAGAGGTTAGTAAGTTTAAATTTCCTTCCTAAAAATCACTTTAAAAACTGTTTTATTTAAATGTACTATTAATAATAAATATACATTATCAAAAAGAAAAAATATTTCAGTGGCTGCGCAATTTTGTCAAATTTGCGCTGACTGAAGAACAGATTTTTTTTTTTAAACAGTATGAACTTACTAAAGTGTCTGGATGAACTAATTTTATTGTTATGTAAGTGAAAATATAATAAACAAAAATATTAAACATCTAGCATATTTAAATATTTACCGGTAGTCACGTTTTCATCGTTTCTTGTGTTTCATATGAGAATCAGAAACTAATAAAATATATTGACAACTGAAATTGTTCATAAAAAGTGTTTTTTTTTTTTATATATATAATAATTAAATACGTATTTGACAGATTACTATAATATCTGCAAACTCATTGTAGTGTTACAGTTACTTTTTTATCTAATTAATATTCATTGTCTAATTAGTTCTATGCATTTTTTCGTTTATTGTCATCGTACTGGTGGGTTCTCGTTCTAGAAAAAAACACGTAACCCACTTTCGCGTAGTCTGTCACAGAAAACGACTTGACGCCTTGACTAAATCAACGTATTATCATCATAAATCAATCTTTCATCTCCGAGGTGGCAAGACTAGTTCATATTTGAAGACGAATAACTACGGACTATTTTACTCATGTAGACTTTTACGTTGTCCTGAGGCCACAAGTTGATGTATCAATAATCTTTCGATAGATATACTTGTATCAAAAGTCATAGTGAGAGTGAGAGTCAGTGATGATATTGCAAATGTTATACCGTCACACTTTCGAAAATAAAACTGTAATGATTTTAATCATTCGAGCTTATTATTTTTTTTCAAAAGTTAAGATACAGATGATTAAACAAAAATGTGTATCGTGATGCAATTCTTTTATCATGTTGACAATACATTTTGTACCTGCCATTAATCTAGTTATCAAATAATCAAGGTAATCAATGAAAATAAAAATAACAACAAATAATTATTAACAAGTAAATAACAAGTAACTACTAAATTGTTTAAACTACTTCGAGCAGTTATCGGTGATGTTTAATTAGTATTCCTGAATTGCACTGTTACGATTCAATATGTATTCTCTTACAACTCCCTATATAGTGTACCGAATAGTAAACTAGCGTTTATCCCATGTTTGTGTTTGGTACAAGTGATTCGATGGTTTTCACCGAACCATCCATAATTTTTATGTCAATATCATAAAAACTATAGGAAGCGTTGACGAAACAATTAGTTTTTAGGACGGCACTGGCGTCGATAATAGTGGTGGCGGTCGCGAAAATGTCGACTACCTGGACGGCCCTAGGATTTTAATTTACATTTATTGTTTAAGAAAAACAAAAATAACGTAAACAACAACCGCGTGTCCCTTTAGTGTGCTCCATGAACATTTCCATCCGGTCACCGCATCGAATGCGGTACAAGACAACAGTAGCTCCGTCGAGAACCTTAGCCAGATGCCGATCAATTTCCAGACGGAAGTGTCGCCAATACGAAATCCCTGCGGACCGTTCGTGTATGACGGCGATAACGGGGCAACACGGATCTGATGTTTGCGCAGGTTTTCGATCGAGTAAATATTGTGGGCGATATCGCGAGATATTTTGATGTACGTGACGCAAGTGCGGGTAATAAGTTTAGTGCAGGTCGGCGCCGGTTCCTGCGAGGAAATTGAACGCGAATCGCCGAGGATCGCGATTCCGTGTGCGCAATAATGCAGGTCTCGCGTAATGTGCACGTCCAAAATAACTGGAGATGCGGTCGGCGGATAACAATGAATAATATCGTCATACTGTTTCGGCCCGAGATCATTGTTGCTATTGCAATATAACACCGTACGTTTCTACGGTTCCTCGTTGAATACGTTGTTATTACTATATGTGAGATGTGATGTACAATAACACTAGCACTCGGTAACGATTCCGGGTGACCCGTACAAGTGATTCTCGATTTATATCGGCACTGTGGCTCTCTTAGTTTTAATATAAAATCGTTATGGGCCCCTGAGGTGACTGAGGAGTAGAATTTTTTTTCACCGTCGACATCGATCAAATAATGAAACACTTTTTTTTTTCTCAAATACGTTTCAAAATTTAAATTGTTTTACAAAAACATTTCACCACTCCTAACTGTAAAAAAAAACTGATCCTTATTTAACGGGTGGTTCTGCTAAATCCATTCGGGCAGTGGATCGTCCAAAAATTTAAACTCGCACTATCTTCATACGTGCAAGATAATATTAACTGAAGTTATGAACTCTCATCGGAATAAACCAAGTATTTTTTTATTTGCTATATCAATATAATTGAAACAACGCAATTCAAGTTCACAACTTTATACTTGATATTTTTACTGAGAATCACGAAACCAAGTCACTTTAGGCGTACGGTAAAAATATTCTAATGGACTGAAGACCGACAGAAATTTTACCAAATATTAAAACATTTTTAAATTTTTATTTATCTTATGATATCCGCAGACTACTACCTATAGGAATCAATTGTTTTATTTTATTATTATTAATTTTTTAAAAAAAATTTATATTTAATATATTATTACTTATTTCTTTACATCTTCAATTGTTCGATTGGATTGCTGCAGACCTCCATGCGTCCCTATCGTAACTTAATTAACTTTAACTTCTTATAGGAATTCTACCCCATATCTAACATAATTTGCTTCATGTACTCTGCCCTCACTCTTCCTCTTAACGACTTCTTATGACCTTCATCGTCGGTTTCTTATTACGTTTTTCGTTAAGCTATTGTGTCACAGTAGACCATTCTATTTCTTCTAATTTTTATAGTACATCAAAGCACTTTGTTTTCCTTTATTCTATCAACAGATACTGCTTCAATCGTTATTATTTCAATCTATTTAATCTTTAAAGTTTCATGATAGCACAACATTTCGAACGTATAACAATCCTGTCCTGTGCCACTTGTGAATCATACGTACCCAATGGATATAACCGTGTTGCAAGTGCCGGCGACGTCTGAACCAAAATAGTTGATAACAACGTGAAAACAACGTGAGCTCGAAACGGGACTGCAATGAATAGCATCACGTCGTAATGACGTGGTTTTCGATCCCCTCGCACGGCACCATGATAATGTATGCACGAGCGTATTTTTTTAACCGTTTCCCGTGTCCAGTGACACGGTGTGGGCGGCGGCCGCTAAAAATAGTCGTGACCCGTTTGGATTGATCGGTCGAAATGTAAATGCAATTGAACCTCGAACAGTTGTACTCGCGTTCAAATCAGTTTTTCTGGTTTACAAATCGTACATGCGGAATCGAAACGTTAATCGAACACCATTGCGCACAACGTCCTCACGATGATCAGGTGTGGATTTAAAAGATAAGGCGGATCGCGAGTGAAATCGAACGAATAAAATTGCATTCCCGTAGTGCGCATGGTCTCATTTCACTGCAAATTATTACTAATTCAAGAACCTCGATTTTTGTGCTTTGTATTACGCGTTGTTCGATAAAAAAAAAAAATTACACTAAATGACGCGCAAGTTTTCTGCTCAAAAAAATATGTCAAATTAAAAATTGAATTCAAATAGAAAAATGTGTAAACGAAAAAAAAATATTAATATAACACGCTTTGCTTATAAACTGATGAACTGAGGTTAATCAATAATAAAATTAAAACTTATTGAGTTTTTTTTCATCATCATCTAGTTTTTAACTAGTGTTTATTAGAACAAACTGAACTGTGATACAGTTTACAAGCGGATATAATGCAGCGAAATATATTTTCCTTTGATTGGAAGTACTCTAAAACAATTTGTGTATAGAAAAATTGATTTTTGGAGGTCAATCGTTTTAATTTAGGATCACTACACATAGCCCAAGAAATAACCTTAAAAGAAATGTAATGTATAAATTAAATGTAAAATGGTCACATCTAAGTATTGCCTTAAACCATTAACACTTAAATAAAATTACTTAACCTTTTGTTTTTTTTTGCCGGTTTTAATATTTTTATGATGTTCGGAAATTTATTTTCGATTTCCTTACAACAAATGCAGTATAACTATAAATACATATGAATGTAATCTATTACTGTAAAATCTAGGCGTTTCATAACATCATATACATTTATGATTAATTTTAAAGTTAATAAAGTTGTAATGATACAATGTGTTCCTATTATACGAACAATTATACTGAGCAGTTCATAAAAGATTCATTTATATTATACTCCGACAGCTAATAAAAACTAAAAAGTTGTGTCAAATTTTTTCTTATAAGTGTTAAGTGCGTAACTATTTGTTTTTGTAGAATAAATAATTTTTTGTTTAAAACTTAAACAGTTCATAAAAAATAAATTCAGTTCAACATTATAATTTATTAAATTACAGTACATAAAATATGTCACCAAAAATTTGCGGGCGATTAAAGGGAACTTTATTTTACATTTACTTTCGACCTGTAATACCTATTATAGCAAGTTATATTTGCATAAATGAAACGAAAATAAATTACTTGGGTAGATAAATATTGATCATATAGACGAATAGGGAATATTAAATAAGGAAGTCGAGACTGATGACCGACGTGTTGTTGTTTGCATAGCTCATAAACCGTTTCATACGTATGAAACCGTAACATTTGAAATTTGAAAACATACTAAAATACGTATATAATCGTTGTAGATCAGTTAGTTTTATATATATATATATATTGTACCGGTTGAACATATCGGAAGCGTTTTTCGATTGCGTAAGGGTTTGTCATCATCGGTTCACCCGTAGTTAGCATCTTGTAGCATCAACTGCACCGACCAACGAGAAAGTAACGAGTTGAACGATCTCGTCGTCCGCCACGCACGGTTTCGCACCGGCTTATTCGTATTAAAATCGGATAATACGGTCGTGGAATGTAGTACGTACAGCAGTGCGGCCTCGTCGTTATTAACCCGATATAAATTATTGTCATATTATCATAACATTTTTTTTTTGTCGCTCGCACGCATCGCCTACGTATATCCGAAAAAAACCCACGAAAATTAACGAGCTCGAACACCCGAAGCTTAAAACCCGAATAAATAATTCACGTGCACAAACGCTTGTATTGTTGGCACGTACGACCAGCGGATAGCGACCGCGCAGCTGTTACCGGTGCGCTTGTTATACGTTTATTATACAATTATACGTTCGTGGCCGGTGGTGTTAAACGAGAACGGCGATCAAAAATCTGAGCGCGTGAAATCTCCGGGAACGAGGACCTAGGGGTTGTTTTCGTAATTCGTTCGCCGTTGGCCGAACGGCAGCCGTAGACCGTTTTCTAGGTCACCTCTCGGTGTTCAGTCGCCGGCACGAGTCGAGACGATTTTAAAAACTCCGAAGGGCCGGCAAGAACTCTTGAGGTTCCCGGGGTCTGATCGGTTCCGGGTCCCGTTTACTTGCACTCGTTCGGCCAAGATATGTAGGGCATTAAACAAATATTGAAATTTTGCGTCTCACGCTATGGTGAACGGGATTGTAAAACAATTTTGTACGAAAGGCTGAGACGACGGGCCCTCTCGGAGTTACGGGCCCCGGGGCTCTAGCACTCCCTGCCCCACTATCTCACCCGCTTCGCTACCCGGGTAAGAATTAGGCGAAATGAAAGAAAAGAACATCGCGAAACGCGTAACCCTCCATCTTATCAGCGATTTCGGTGGCGATCGTAAATTGCCATTCCGTCCCGTCGCGTTGTGTTACCATTAGTCCCAGCGGCCAGATCGTTAGAAGACGCGTCCGTGCGCACCGAGTGAATTCGTGTTGCGCCAGAAACGGCAGCGATACAATTATAAGCGCACATTGGAATGACCGAAAACCAACAAACGTTATTTTCGTTCGTTTGTCTCGCGCATCGTTGTGAGTGCAGAATATTTGGGACGGTTAGTTTCGTGTGCGCATTGCGCAGAACATATTATGATTATGATAATAGTGATTTAATCAACGGAAACTAATTTCATAATTACAGATACAGTAAATGTGTGCGATCGTATAGTTAAAGTTGATTAAATCACGATTTGTAAATATAGACAGCAAAGACATATGTAAATTACAATATTATATACCGATGTCAGTGTTTCCCGACTTGTGGAAGGGAAACTTCCCCCAATGAAGCGTGAACGCATCGGTACGGAAGCTCAAGCATTCAACATAGCAATTCTAATCATCAATACAAATATAAATAATAGTCATTATTTATAGTTTATTTTTAAAGAATACAGCAACAAAAAGGGGGGGAGCTCGTCAAATATTTCAATTTATGAGGGGGCGTGATGTTTTTAAAAATATACATGAAGTAAAAACGATTGGCAGTTATTTATTTAAGCACTGAAACAATTTTAATGATGGCTGTTAAATGATAATTTAACTTTATGAGTTTATTTACAGTCGTAGTTATGACGAAAACTCGTGAAATGAGTTATAAAATAAATCAGCATAATATACCGTTTCATGGTGTCATTAAACATTACAGGGGGACGATTAATTCATAATATAGATAAATTAAGAGTTTAACACATCCTATATACGGGCAAATATAACTTACTTAATTATAAATTATAAATATTACATGTTTTACCTTTTCCACCAAACAAAGTTCATCAGAATGAACGAAAATAAGAAGAAAAATTTATTAGCAAAACTATACAGTACACCAATAGAGCATTCTGCTTACGGCTTGATTTATAACGATATGAATATGCAGACATTTCGAAATGATATAGTTGTTATTACCGTAATGTTGTCCGCGCGTGTTATCCATTTACGTGGACAAATAAACAGCGGCATTGCACTGCTACTATCCAATCGAAGTTTAACAACTATTGATTATATCTGGAAAGAGTTTTGTAGTTTTATTTTATATTTATTATTAATTTACTTTTTTAATCCATATTATTTATCAGAACAAATGAAATCTGAAATATCTAACGATTTCATTCTTAGGTGTTATGTTAACGTTTATACTATAATCGATATACGAACACAAATAAAACGGTTTTGGTATATACTGTAGTAGTACAATTACGATATTTTTTTATCAAACATTATTATAAAGTTCATTAGATTCATTTTTCGTTCGGGTAATAAAAAACAGCACATACGTGAACGATTTTTTAATTATAAGATTAGTAATAAATCCTATGTAGGTATATATGTTTTTAATTCATTCTGTGTATTTTTAAATATTTGTTTTTTATTTCGGAAGAAATAACATTATTTAATTTATTGAATAAAAATCAACAATCAACAATTATAACAATAATAATAATCATTAAATACTACTCCTCTATACTATTACAAATATATTTACGGGAAAATCATTTTATACATAAATATCAAGTACTAAAATCTACATTTCAGACCATTCTCTAGGATAGAAGAAGTTGCCAAAATCCTGCATAAAGTTTTCTATCATGATCATCAAATCCCTTTAAAGTTGGCTCTTATTTCATACACTGTGCTAGGAAGTCTTTCTCGTTCGATTTTAGGAGCTTAAATCTTAACACCAACCCATGGAGCATAAAAATAAAATAAAACCCAATAAAAATAGAGCCTGTAATATATGTTATTATCGGTAAACACTCTAGGTTCTACGAATTTCCAAAATGTATGCTTTTATATATTATATATAAGATAAATATAATAATAGAGATAACTCACTGTTACAGAAAAGAAACAACATTTGATGTGCTTTTTACCAATAGTTATTTATTATTTATATTCACTCTTTTAAATCGAAACTATTTTAGTTCTGATAAAATATAACCAATTGATTTATATTTAAAGTATATATAAAATAAAATATAATATAAATATAAAATCATTATAATATATCTTGAAAAAACGAGAAATTTTTGTGTCTCTATACTGAAACTTTAAATTTCTGTACAATAGAAATAAACGGTTTTTAAATGACCTAAGAATTATTTTTTACAGTTTACGAATAAAAATGTAGTTTGGACGTATTTGAACGATCACATGATTTTTACGAGAAAACGGCAAGTGTTATTATACCATCTCATATGTTCAATCCTTGGTTTAATTAAAACACTAACTGATGTAAGAATATATTTATTAATATATAATATTCAATATATTCAAACCTATAGGATTTTCGATATTTTCAAACACCTATTTATAATGCCTGATAACTGGAAAACCAGTTACAACAAATATTCGATTGTTGGCCTAATAAGCTTTAGATCTATTTATTTTTTGCTCGTTGTCAGATAGATTAAAATATTAAGAAATTAATGTCAGCACCCGGAATAATAATTAGACGTACCACGTCGAAACGGCATTTTCGTTAGTGTTATAGTGTTCACTACAGTGTTACGGCACTGCGTACTTACCGTATTTACAAATTTAAAACGCGAACAAATCAAACTTTCGAACTTTCCCAGGGACCGATAACAACAACACGTTGAACGTGTGAAATGACCGCTGCGTCGCATCGCGTACAGCCGAGCAACAGCCATTGTCCGGTACGTCCGTTGACCTGTTAACGATTTTCGCGTTTCAATTAAAACAAACGCGCGCGGATGGTTATCGGACGGTAAATTGGTGGTGTGCACCTGACAGGGACTAACCGTTAGCTGATGAAATTCACCCGGTTTCCGTAGACATTTCCGTTGTGGTGACGATTGTTTTTGCATTTCCGAGACCCGTGTGTAAATCGAAAACAGTTCGTGTAAGATTGCAACGTACGATTTCGAAATTGTTAAAATCGAAAACCCCGATACCGTTCAACACAAGGCTGGACAGACCGAACGATCCGGTTTTTTTGTGTAAACATTTATTTTCGATTAATGAATTGTGTTCGATTAATGCAGGCAGCGTGATATGTACTTATCGTTTTACCCGACTTATTGCGCCGAAACCGCTTTCCCCGACCTCGGCTCCTGGAAAAACTTTCCGTCGCCCAAAGACGTTACATTTCAGTACTTCGGTCCCAAAATTAAGTTTTACGGTATCGCGGCCTTCAACGTCATCGTTCTTATGGTCGAATACTATAAACGTCGTAGACTCTTTCGACCGGAAGAGAAACAAAATTCGAGGTGTCTAGGAACTGTCGATTTTATGGAAAAACAATAGACGCGCATTTTCTTCTGTTTTCGACGACGTGCATAATATTTTACTGAAAAAAAAAAGGTATTGTTTTACATCGATTTTATCGACTAAATCGTTGTTCGTCGAATACTGCCCTAAAACGGGGTCAACATTTTAACTTAACGATCACGTGGGAGTTTTTTAGGGAAACTTTTTTTTTACGTACATCGCACGTGCTGACAGGATAATATATTACGTAGTCGCTGTGTCACGGGTTATCGTTTGACAATATCTATTATATTTAGTACACCGGTTTCGAGTTCAAATGGCTATTGTAGCCGGGCGTTAGAACAACGACAGTATGTTGTCCGAGCACGTACGGTGTAAATAAAATAATATGTAAAATACGATTATTCCTTCGCATACATTTTAGAACGAGTGAGACTTATTTATGCAGGTTGTATAGTCAACGTGACTTCGTCGTGAACCTACGTCTTTTTCCGGTATAAAAGTATAATAATATCGGTATTACAGTTCTCAGGCCGGCGAGGATCCAATGGTGGATGGAAGGGGCAACAGCCTCCCCCCCCCACCCGTTAAAAATATTTAAGTAATTAACTTGGTAATTTCAGGAAGAATTAACGAGCTAATATTATCCAAAGTAATGAAAAACAGGGAAAATCCTCAAACTGAATCTGCTGAAGAATATTTTAGAGTAACGCTCTTTATTTCCTTTCTCCATAATTTACTAAATGATTTAGAATCTAGATTCGATGAAGATTTGATGTCAGTTTATGATCTGGACGGGGTGCTGCCCAACACGATTAAAATAAAATCCATTTTTGATGACTAAAATAAATTAAAAAATAAAATAAAAAACGTAATTAATCAATTCGGTAACTTAGTAGCTTGTGAAATAAATACATCTAGAGTAATTTTAAAATTTATGTTAAAGGGTGAATTTGAAGTTTGGCATAATAATTGATTGCAAGACGAACAATAACCTTCGTCGCATTTAGAAGACCTGGACTGTTTTTCTGGAATTTATGTATTGATAAAAATACTTATCACATTACCAGCTACAGATGCATCAGCTGAACGGAATTTTTCATCATTTGGGTGAATCTAAACATGTATGAGGTCATGAATATCGGAGAAACGACTTAATGGACTGGAGTTATTACACGCATGAGATGTCCAGGTAAACCATGATGAAGTTATTGAATATTTACTCAATCAGCAAACAGAAGATTGGACTTTGTTATTTGATTTACAATGACTACATATTTAAACATTTAAATTTGTATATAATATTTTATTTTAAAATTTTAAAAAGGTATTTGATAATAGAAGGGTAATTTTAAATTGTAAATAATGCAATAAAGACATTCAATTCAGTTTAAGAAAAAAAGTATTCATTATAATTAATATGCGATTATTGCATGTTATAATATATATCTACTCATATTTACCAATTGATAAATAGTAATATATTTAAACATTAATCCACTCCTCCCGTTAATGTAGGCTGGATCCACGCCTGTTCTCGGATAGATATTACGCATCTATTGAGAACTACTATGTCTTTAAATGATTTTAACAGTGTCGTTAAAAGTTTGACGTCGTAAAAAAAAATGTTAGTTATTTTCCTCGTCGTTGCAATATCAGCTATTTTAACTATGAACTTCAACCAAAGACACATTGACAGCTGATGACTTGTTAAAATAATTAATGAAGTACCGTACAATACGATGGAAGGCTGAACTATATATCACTGCTGCAAGGATCTATTTGTTGTTTTTTTATTTATTTATTTTTTTTTTTATTAAATTGTCTGTAGTTTTGAACTTTTGATGTATAGATCTCCGAAAATCTATCGATGATAAATAAAACGCGAAGGTATCTAGTGATATTCTACTAATACGCTAAACTTTATTATTGAAAACATAATATCAATGGTTACTACTACACCTTCTTATAATTAAAACTCTTATAATGGTGTTATGACGATTGTATACCATTCAAATCAGTGGCACGATGAACATTTATAAATAATGTGGCACAACTTTATTTAAGTAACTACTCCCCCACTTCTTTCTATAGCACACTATTCTTTTTTATAATTTTTTAAAAAATATAAATTGAAAGAGAAAACCAAAAACTATTAAAAATTGAAGTACTACCTACTTATTTATATTTCACCAACTCAAACTTAGGATTAGCAAACTCTAAGAGGTTTTTCCTCTTTTATAATTTACTAAGAATACAGAATGTTGATTTTACCGTCGTGTTATATTTTTATCGACCATCGTGTATTCCACTACATCCCTGTTTCGTATTGGTGATAAGTTTAAACTTAGAAATTTGCTATGCTACTATTCATCCAAAATCTTTTCAACCTTTTACTAAGTACAACCACACATCTATAACATTTTCATCTTGACGCCTGGGCGTCATAAAAATCCCTTCACCCCGCCACTGATTCAAATTATTAATTTTAGTTGTACTACGTTATGTACGCAAGCGTTGTAAAATTTATGATTTTATACTTTTGAAAATTGAAATCAAACTCTTAACAATATAATTATTTATTTCAGTCGTACAGACGGATTGTACTTTTTATCTTAAAAAATAAATACAAAAGTACGATACTCCTAGGCTGGGAGGGATACCACTGTCGGGTGAAATACAAGAATGGATGATATCATATTGCTGTATCAGTATTTTAAACATGAAACCAATGTTTCGTTATTCTCGAAAAAACAGTTCTGTATGGAAAATGTCTGGTGAATCAATTTATATTTCTAAAGAAGTTTGATATAGTAGTAGAACCAAATTCCTAAAAAAAGTTAGTAGAACTTCTAATGTTTTAAATTTTGCAGCATTTAAAGGAAACTTAAAGATACCTTAAATTCGTGAAAATTAATTATTTTAATTTTCTATCAATAAATTAAACGTTTTATTGAAATTCGATGAAATATCTGACTTCGTAAAAATTTTTACTTTGTAAAATATTATATTTAAGAAAATAGAACAACCAATAATTACAAAACATTAAAATGAATTTTACTCAAAATAACATGTAGGAAACTTACGACATTTTTCCTTAACAGGACAGTATATTTCAGTGACATTAGATGTTTTGAGTATAAGACATTGTTACTTTTAACTTAACTTAAGAACTTAATCTTAGAATAATAGTTCTTTCTTTGTAGATAATTTATTTTTTTCTGTGGATGATTTGAAAATTATATCGTCAAATGTAAACTACTGTACGGGTAACTGTCGAACAAACCGAATTTCAAAAATAGTCATTGTTGTGGGCAGTACAATAGACAAAACGAAGTACATATTTTATATATAAGAATAAAACTGACAATAACACAGAACGAACAGCTGTACATTTTTTCTGTTTGTTATATAGCTCAATTTTTTTTTTCATCAGTTAATATATATGTATGAAAATCTTTGTATTGTATTTCAAGAATTTTTGTCAAACCAAAATTATTTTATTGACATTTTTGAGATAAAAATAAGAAAAAATGGAAGTTTAGATTTTCTATATATAGGTACCTTAAAAATAAACCAAATTCAAAATTACAAACGACGATAAGAGATTTCAGTGAAAATGTTTTATCACTTCTATTGTTATTTTTTAAGTTACAAAGAAAAGAAAATCTCAAATTTTGCCGAAAACCAGTGTGCTGTAAATTTATCAATATTTTTATAATTTTTATAATTTTTCGTCAGTTTTTTTAAATTATAAAGAAAACTTTTTGGGAATTCAAAAAAAATACCTCTTTTAAGAAATTAATTAGATAACATTTTCTATCAGAATTTCAAAGTATGATGACTATTAGTCTGATCTTCATCATGTACGTAGACCCCAAAAAAATGAGCGTGTAACAAAATTATATGCGATTATTAGTGCATAAGGATCGAATTTCTATTGGAATTTAAAATTCTTTGCATTTTTTCACCGTTTTTCTCAATTATTCGGAATATTATCGAGAAATTTAATATCAATTTCAAATGCAAGTAGTATGCACTGAAATAAATAACTATGCATGTTCATCTAATCTTTGAATATATGTATATTAACTAAGTTATTGTTCATCGATTAGTTTGAAAAAATAGTTTTGAAGTTATTATGTTCTAACGAAGCAATAAACCCATACAATAATAATATTCAATATTAAATGTATGATAAAATAATAGAATTTTTTTTTTTTTTTGATTAATTAAATTCACTATTTTACTTCTCTATTATAAAATTTAGTTAATTATATACCTATACGCAGTACTAAGTTATTCGATAGTCAAAAATCGTATTTTATTATGTCTGAATATAACACAATAACAAATAATATTTATTTCTTATATTTAAATAATCGAATAATCTAAACTGATATCAAATCTATGTTAGAGAAATCGGAATGAACTCCATATCAATTCATATATACAATTTTTTTTTCTTTGCGTAAATATATAGTTTCATAACTGGATTCTTTAAAAAAAAAAAGTCATTTAATTTTTCTTTTACTTTTGCGCATTATTCTTTTCTGACGTAAAAACATTGCCCACAACATTACTATAGTAGTTATATACCTATACGTATAGGTACCTATGCGGTCATTTTGGCAAATATTATACTATAATGTACGATGTAATCTTACCCTTTTCTAATTGACATTTAAAGCCATTCTAAATGCACACGATTCGCTTTTCAGTCATTAATTTCATATTCATATTAATAATGTTTCAAACATTTAATAGCTTATTTTTCTGTAAATGCTATACAAACTACATATTTTGTGCAGTGACTTAAAAGTTTAAACAATTATTTTAACCTTTTTTTTTTTTTTTAATTGTCCGACCTAGCCTAACTTGCATATAAATGTAAACATTATATTTTACGTTTTTATGTTCCTACGTTTTTACACACTGCATAACGCGATGATTTCACGAACATTTCACTAGACTGTATATAAAAGTAATACATTGGAGTTTTAATTTGAATATTACTTCGTATCCCATTACTTGTGATTAATTTATACTAATAAAATGTACGAACAAAATAAATAAAATGTAAATTTGGACGGACTATCTATTCTATTCGAATTTATTTATTAACACTTTTTTTCTATTTTTATTCCACAAAATCAAAGTAAATATAATTCACACATTTATGTTTACTGTGTATTTTATAGTTCTATAAATATTTCAAAACGAGATTCTTTTTCAATTTGAAACATAAATAATTAAGAGACATTCTTTTATTTTTATTTTATCATTTGATATGACAAAAAAATAAATCTGTAAATCATACTATGATCAATCATACTCGTATATTAATCATATGGAATGTCAATAAAAACAATTTAAACTTTTTTCCGGTTGAATTAACTGGTATAACTAATAAGTACTGTTTAAAATTTTATATGGAATTTAAAGATTTTTGAAACTTCACATGATTTACTAATACACCTTTTCGCACATTATATTTTTTAATCCATAATTAGTTTTGATCGAAACATTCTAAGAAATTATTGATTTACGATTATTATTTAGTTGATAATAATGTGTATAAAGACGATCGAAGAACAAAAACTGAAATAGTACGGTGCCAACTACTACCGCAGGCACACTTGTGTTAATCATGCTCCGTTATCAACAATGTCGAAGTAAATCGCAAACAAACTTTGCATTATTACGTAACATACCTACGTTACATGACGCTTTGGGCCCGCCTATTATGGTACAATCTTGATCACCAAATACAACTAAATCAAAACAGTCCTCGCCTTTCACCCCTTTAAAACAACACGAAAAAGAAAAAAACCAATTAGTTTAGCTCATCAAATCGCTACGTTGCTGACGAACTAGGAGATATGATCATGCGCGTGGTTCCCATAAAAAAAAAAGTCGTTGTTCCTTACCAATTTTTCACGTATTTTTCTCTTAATGAAAATAACCGAGAATCATTCAAGAATAATACACCGCTTCAATCTGCTATGGTTATCGAAAAAATATACACGAAACGAAATATTGAGCTTCTATGCTTCATGTCCACATGTCAATCGTATGGCCACACGCGTTACTACTGCAGTCAACAGCCTAGGTTCGTTCAATGCGGCGCAGGTTGATTAACTGAGGAGTGCACCAAAGATCATAGCTTAATGGATAGACGTGCACTATGCTCCGATGCCCATAAATCATCATACAAAGGTAAAATAGTATACTAAAAATTGTTAGAACCCATAAATAATATAAAAAAAAAAAATCATTACATTCAACAACACGTCGTATCGTATCCAATCCAATCAGAAAACCTTACATACCATGTATCTTACACTAGAATAACAGCCGCAAAACTAAAAACCAATACTTTCGATGCAATGACAAGAATTTTGAATGAATTCAAAACCTTATTAAATCCTTAATCCTTCTACTTACCATCATTTTGAACAAACACACAACAAATTTCCCATAATAGTCAGTAATTTCAATATCAAATCTCTAATCCACAAACCTTATTACAATTATCGTTATCTATATTCAAATCCCTCGCTATAATGTACATTATATATCTGAAATATTTAATTGCTTTTTAATCATTGGTACCATATCATCAATTGCATAAATGTCATACGCTATATTGTACTAAACGTTATATATTTGTAAAAGAATTAATTTACTGAAATATTTTAGATTTTAAAATAAAAAATAAATAAATAATTGAAAACCACAACCGAGAACTCCGGCAGCGTCCCACTCTGTTGACTTTTATATTAAGTTGATAGTTATGTGTAATGTTTCCTTATTATTATAGCCGTATAAGGTTTAACGAATCTTGATTGCTTTCAATTTATCTTCATAATTTTTTAAAATATAGTTGAACGTTTTATTTTATTTCTGTCTTACATCCTGATCAGTGAAGTTAATATAAGAACAAAAAATTATTTTAATACACTTTCAATGTTGAAATACCCTAAATTGCTAAATTGTATAAATAATCAAATTCAACTATAGCATGATTGTGTGAAAACAGAAAACATTTAGTGATACGAGACGGTATTGTTGCATGGTATTTCTGAAAATATTTATTTAAAAAAAAAAAAATGTACTGTTATAACTGTAACTTTGATCGGTTTACTTTTGTTGGTTTTCTTTGCATTAAAAGTACCTTGGAAAATTTAAAGTTCACAAAATGTTTTGCATCTCCTCATATGTATTAGTTATAAGTATGGTTACGCAAACAAACTGCGATCGATTAGTATTCCTGTACGATTTCGAGTGGAAATTCACCCGCCAGACCCATGAAATGGTATTACGTCCAGTACACTCATTAAAAACTCGAGAGCAATAAAGGCTTACATAAGTAGTTTATTTATATATATACGGGTGTGATTTGTGGTGAAAACGATGAACCTACAAGTGCTTGAAATGGTTTCGCATCAGAATTTCGAGTTTGTGGTATGCCGGTCGAATAAATCGGTGTTCTCTGAAAGCGAACAGAAAGATTTAAATGTAATTTATGATCCGTACAATGCGTACGTATAAACGTGCGATTGTAAACTTTTGACTGAAGTAGGTGTATCTATATGTACAATAATAATGCGCGAACGTATTCGACCGTCAATATTTGAAATATAATGACATACATGAGGCCAAGAGCGTATCGGGCTCCTTCAACCCTCCCTCGGAATTTTAAAAAAAAAAGAGGTAATTTAATTTAATATAAATTGTTCCAATATTATTATTTTAATTTTCTATTATTATGTAGGAACCAGTGATTCATTAGTTTTTTAGAAAAGAGTTATGATTATACAATAAAAATTAAAATTATTAAATGGTTTTCAATCGGTTGAATTGAGACATTTTATTTAGAGAAAATTTCACAGTCCCCCGCCCCAAATTTTAAATACGCCCCTGTACGAAGATAGTCATTGGACGCGCAATTTTCAGTTTCGCAACAGCTTAATCGCATAAGTGACTTCCACAGTGATATATGACAATGCAACTGATCAGTTTGGCTAACTAATTAGTTTGTGTTCTGTCACATACTGTTCGATTGCGCCATTACATCCGATGTATTTTAGTGTGACAGGATAGTTACAAATGTGATCACGTTTATGTTCAAACTGTTGAGCAACTGAAAAGTGCTCGTCAGCGACTACCGTAACAACAACGATAACAAATAAACGCAACACTGAATGCTACACAAACGGTACTCATTGTGTACGTGGGTTTTTCTTCGTAAATCTCGTAAAAAAGAAAAAGTAGTGCACAAGTATTGCCTTTGAAACGCATAATATTACAATTGGTCGGCAGCAGTAGAATTATCGTGTTTCTCTCATGGTTTGGTACCCACGTAAAATAATGGAAGGCTGCGCGAACGGCAGAGGAGATCACTAATCTTTTTCTCTTTTTCTTTTTTCCCACGGGTAAGGGCGTGAAACGTATGAATTATGTAAATCGTCGAAAAGTCTACGCGTGTGACTGCGGCAGGTGCATTCGTTTGTCTTTCGTGTCATTCCGTTTCGTTCGTCCGACACCGAACACGGAAAAGGATAATGCGCACGGAGAAAAACGCTGGACCAAACCTGTTTGGAAAAATCGGCCGCGCGGTCAGCGTTCCCGTGAACGGACCGGGTGTCTCACGTCCACCTGCGGTCATCTCGAACGCGCACCCTTCGTCCTTGGCGCGCTGTCCGTCGCAGGTCCCTGCGCATTGTCGCTCGACGACGTCGCCAGGACACGTATTGTGCGCCGAACAATGGCGCCGATGACCGCCGCCGCGTCCGTCGGAGATAACGCGCCGAAACCGGTCCGGCGTTCATCTCACCGACCCGGTGTCGGTCGTGGTCCGGTCGAAACGGAATCCAACGCGGTGCGCGTCCGACGGTTGGCTTTAGCCGCGCGCGTAATAAATATTTTTTGTACGACGAAGTGGAGCAACAAAATTAATCATGTAAATATCAACGAACAGATAACAGAAAATATAATAAAAAAAGTTTAGTAAAATAATAATGCGGTGGTTGAAAAAAAACACCCCCCGTCCGCCGGTGATCCGGTGGTCTTCCAGGCGAGCTCTACACGTCCGATCTTTGCACGCGGGAATCGAAATCACGATTGTTCGTTTTCCCTCCCGCCGAATGACGATCGGTAACCGGAAAACCGGAGAAAATCGTTCGACCAACGTTCACAATCTGCTGAAAAGATGTTTTGATTGGGCTCATGGCGCGTGCTTGCCGAACGTTGATGACGCGAATTAAAATTCGTACCACGTGGTGGTGGGACGCGTGCGGAAAACTATTAAAACCACATTTTTTATTCCGTTTTCGGTTCACCCATACAAGTGCAAAATAATGTAAAAACCGTGTTTCGTGCCGGTGGATTTAATTTATTTTTTGAATTTCATTTTCATAATAGGTTACGTATAAAAGGTATTATTTCATATGGATCGTCCAGAGGGTCAAATATATGTATATTGAAGGAGGCGGTACTCTTTAAACGAATTTTATTTTCCTCCGGCGAACGCTAGAATAATATGTATTCACGTAACGAACACCTATCGATGAGAGTCGGATGAATAACATGAATTACTCGATTTTACTCGTTCACCGGAAAAACGCTAATAGTGATTTAGTATATTTTTATTATTATTATTATTATTATTATTATTATTAACAACATTTATTAGGTAGGTACTATGGGCAGTCGAAAATGAAATATAATAAACGAAAACTTATGCGCCTACAGTAAAAACGATGCGATTCGTTTTATACGGTATTCCAAAAAGCCATTAAAACAGGATACTGTTTGAAAACGCATTGGACAATTAATGATATTTATTTTTTATTTATTTTTTTTTTTTATAGTTCGCAACAGATGCACCATATCGTAATTATATTTTCGTGTGAAAAAAAAGAACACGTTTTTTCCTATAAATAATACTATACGACTGTATTAGAAATAAAATATAATTGTCTCTTCTGAAATAGACGGAACGGACAGTCCTCAAATAATTTACAGTGGCTATCTGTAATTCCTATGGGTCGAAGTTTATGCAATAACGCTATGAAGAGATAATTCATTTTTCAACACCGACGTCGACGGTATATTAATAAGACATGCGTCCGTATAAATAAGTCGAGGTCCGGTTCATTAAGGCCTCGTTAAAATTTAGAATACAGCGCTGTAACTGCGTGTTGAATACGAATAGAATATTCGACGGTCCGTCAGCACATTATGTTATTATTATGTTTATTTGATGAGTTACAATCTAAATATACATAATTATTTGTAATTTTTTTTATACGCCTTCTATAAATCGTATCACAACGAGTGTGGAGTGAAAGTTCTATTTCGAATCTTTTGGATTATCTGTTAGTTTATTAGAATAAAAAAAAAATGAAAAGTTAGACAAGAATTTAAGTAGATGATTCAATATCGTCATTAGAATATTCTTGCTCATGGAAAAATGTTGAACAATCTTTTGGTAAATTCAACCTTGTTTTACAATAACGAATGTTAGTTTTAATTTCGTTTAAACAGTTAAACCAATGGTTATTTTAAAATTGCCTTATACAATTTTCAATCAATCAAAATTTTATTTAAATAACTTATAATTATTATGAGTGGCGATTTTATTTTTTCATATTCAGTCACGTTTTTATTGACTTTGTAAATACCTGACGGTGAAATTTTTTAACTGTAAATAATAAGGTCGATTGAAAACAACAGGGATCGTTATTCGCGGAGTATGCGCACCTTAATACTGTTAGATTAGACTTGTTCGGATCAGAATTGTTTTATTAATATCAAATATCTCATAAACATCGTATTACACGAATGTGACACGCGCTTTTATTATGTCCCAGCACATCGTGGATTATACTATTATATACTATAACTATATATCAATATAAACGGCAGAAAATAATGAATTTATATAGAAAATTTGGAGAGTAAAACAAATAAATACCAAACTATAAACCTGCGAAATAATAATCAATGTCGTAGTCTGTTGTGTTCGATTTTAAAACGAGTATCAAACTCGTAAAAATCAAAACCACATACACACACACACAAGCACGATGTATAGAAAATGCCACTGAAAACGACGGTTTCACAAATAAAATATCATAATATGATGGTTTAGTAGTTCCGCGACTTCTGAACTGCAGCACAATATCTTAAAAGAATATTTTACGATAACATAATGACTCGTACAGTGCTTAATGTCGCACTAGTATATTGTGAAACAACGACAACCCATTTAACGGTATATACGTGGTGTATGTGTAATAATGTTTTTTTAGAATCACAAACGAAAAAAATAAACGTAATTTCTGACTCGCAGGAATTTTGTAATCATTACACCATTTAAAGAAAGAAAAAAAAAAGAAAAGGAAAAAACTCTATACACATCCGAGAACTTTTATTAATAGCTTAGTAAAGTTCCGAGATTTTTATGAAGATTTATGTGGATACAAATATATATTATTGTATTATAATACTGAACACATAAAAGTTTGTTATTTATGTGTCGGAATGGACATATTTATCAAAATAAATTACGCACGGGTAACATTTTATATAATCAAAACAAATAACAATGTGCGCGTCGTGTAATACGGTTAATTTGAAAAAAAATCTTTTGCGCCGTTTTTTAAGTTTTGACTCGCAAAACTGATACGAAACCATTATCTAATTGTGTTGAATAATTCAACCGTTAAATAAATAAAGGTGGAGAAAAAAAATAAGACGATCCGACGAGCAAATATTTTGATTTCATAAACATAAATACACTACCTGTGCACGGGGCTAACGGAATACCGCGAAGACCTTGTCCCGTTGCGGAGAAAAGGGTGATTGACGGCGGGCCGGGGTGATGCCGTTTTCGAGAGCATTGTTTTAAAACAATATTCCGCCTCGGCCGAAGGAGAGCGAGAGAGAGAAAAAGAGATTGAGAACTACTGTTTGTTTTCGACGATATCCATCCGTTCTCCGGGAATCGGTGAAAAAGTTCGAAAAAACTTTTAGGCAGCGTTCAACTAACGTAGGCCTCAAGTCGAAAACCGACTGCGTGCGCTCTTCGAAATGTCTCAAAGTTTCCAGCCGATTTTCGGAAGACCTCGAATCCGTCGCGTGTTCACCGCGGTACTTACCATCGTTGTGCGGTATCTTGTATATTTCCCATCACCGTCCGACTCGTGGGTAAGAAATATACCGACGATTCTTTTTCCAAAGTAAAATTTACTATGATATAATTCTATTTTAGTATACAATACTGCCAACGGTTGGATCTGAACGTGGGGCAGTGTACCTATAATTCGATTCTCATGGACCTGCAGCAACATCAATGTACGTGACGCACAATTCAGTTTGATCGAAAATAAAATATGATTTTATTAATACTCGGAAATATGATTTTAAATCAATGTGTTTTCCGAAATTTCGAATTACTGATATTCAACGGAAGCATATAACAACTCGATTCGATCTTTTCGCAAAAACAATGTTACAGCACATTTCAACCACTCTGACATAAGCGCAAAATGTTCGGTGAAATCGAACCGCGATAACAATATAAATGATTCGATATTAATTTTGATATAATCCATATAATCCAAACGTTCTTACGCGTGTAACGCTGTTGAACCATATCACTGGAAACAAAAATTAATAAAAACATGTTTTCCAATAAATATGACGTATGCGATGAACAACATTTACCGACAAATCAACAGACAAGTGCAAAATGTACCGTCGAAAAAAAAAAGTTATTCTTCATGGACAACACATACAAAATCGGCAAATGCGAAACTATGTCTGGAAACAATTTGAAATAGCTGTGACCTACTATTAATCGGTGTATAAATGTGTATTAATGAAGTAAAAATAAATAAATTCTTATGGTTTTACTAACACCAATGTTTTTGATAAAAAGGTTCAAGGAGCCTTTCCGAGTTTTCAACACTTTAAAATGAACGTGTGCATTTTACTTAGTACATCTTATAAATTGTACTACGATTGTATGATTGAAAATAAATATATCTCAATCATAGCGTTTTTCGACATAAAATTCAGGCTTGATATTAAAACCAAGTAATAATACATAATTCAAATACAATTCGAACTCGTTACAATTGTAATGGTGCATAAAAATGTTGCGTTTCAGTACAACGTAAATGTTAAACATTTGAAGTTATATAAATAACAATGTTCAGGATCAATATTATTTCATTAAATATTGTACAGCATTGAACATTTTTCTTGTATTTTGCAGTGTATAAAATTTACAAAAAATATTTGATCCTACCACAATAAATAATTTCGAGATATTATTAAATCTTTAAAATCGATCGGTGAGTGGGACATTTCTGTGGACGATTTTCAAAAATGTGGATTCATTTTTTTGTAAATTCTTTACTACCGAGAACATATACCGTAATATTTAGGAACCAAATATATTTTACACGTTCTCTTTTTTTTTTTTTTTTTTTTTTTTTTTTTATTCAGTTGTTACAGTTTGTGAATTTATGTCACATTTCTTGTGCCTTCAAAAACCTTTTGCGAGGAGCAAACAAAATCATTACAGAACCACTTGCCTTCCCGTTGCTACTCGCGTGGAACTTGTAAACGACGAAATACATTTTTAATAACAGCCATTATACATGGTTGGAAATGTTCGATGGCTATAAAATTATACTTAACGTACAAAGATATCAAAAGATCCATTAATGTTTTGAATGCATGTCATGTTCACCTGTATACGTATAGTTTCTTGTAATTTTTGTTGATGCCAAATACAAAAATCCTGGGTAATTTTTTTTTATGTTTTAAATGACGTTAATGCAATTTTCTTGTGTATTGTTTTAAAGTTGCATTTCATTCACTATATCATACACTATAGGTATATATCCCCCGTTGCACAGAACAGTTAAAAAATATTGTAAAACAAATTATAAATAACCATGTACAACAATTACATGAGCCCCAATGATTAAAAACTTATTTGCTGTTAAATTATAAGTAAAAATTAGATTACGTTTTTGCCAGCTAGTGTTATTTTAATTAATTAAACGTGCTAACGACCGTATATGATCCGTTAAACATTGCATAAAAAATAAAATAACAATAAAAATCTTATAAATTTATACTCAAAAGTTTGTGTAGCAAATTATTTTCTGTTATACTAATTTGGAGTCGACGTGATGAGACTACCAAATTGTGTTTTTTTATAAAAAACAACTATCGCCACCGACTGTTGGTCATTTCGTTCGCTAGGTTATTCCGAACAGGAAACGTCCTGAAATATATTTCAAATACTATTAGTTTTCCAAACGTTACCATCGTTCTTTTTAATACGATTAACGGGACCGTTGAGCGCTTAAATTGCAACTTTTATAAAATAAAAGCTAAACATAAGTAGGTACCGGTACGATTCTCATTATTATAGTATTCTCGAACAGAACGTGATCGGAAGATATATGGGTTAAGTACAACGCAAATGCGATATTATATGGCAACAAAACGGTATAATATGCTCTTATATTCCATTAAATAACTAGAAAAAAAAAATGGTACGATTTAAATTTTTGGTGGTCAGAATCGTCAACATTTGTTTAGTATTTTATATTCATACGTACTTGAGCAATATTTCGAATACGGTACACTAAGGGTACAGCTGTCTTTTAAAATACTCGTTTTCGTTGAATTGTTGAGTATTTATTCGAGTAGTTATGTGAATAGAAAGGATAGGATTTCATTCTTTACGGGTCAGTCAGATTAATTTGTAATGCTTTTATCGCTTTCATGATTGCTTATGTCAAAGTTTGATACTTGTTTATTATTCTTATCAAATAATTGTAGTACGATTGAAAACCGTCACCAAGAGCTGCAATAATCATATTCCATTAACTATTTTTTTTAAAATTATTCGTAACACTATTTTAGGTATAGTTTGCAGATTATGCAACAAATAATAATACCACACTGGTTTTCAAATAGATGCCTAATTACAATTACTCGTAATCGAAAATTCAATTAAAATATTTTCAAAAATAATTCATCCCAATTAATGCACACGTGTATGGCGCACACTGTCTCATGATATATTTATCGTGGACGAATATAAAAAAAAGCCTTCAGTTTGGTCTGTTGGCGATTGCATTAGTAACCTTACAATAGTATTTTAACAATCAAAAAAATAGATGTCTCCATACAACAACATTTAATGATTTTTCGTTTTGTATACATATATGTTCATGTGTGAGATCCGGAATATTAAAAACATTAATCATGAAAATCTGCGAGTTCGTGGATTCTTTGGATCCGTACCTGTGTATTGTTTACCGTATGGATAATGTACGGACGAAATAAATTCCTTTTGATTAAAAATTTTATCCGAGATCTACAGTTATCAGCTGTTGAGATCGCTTTAATTTGCATCCGATTTCTGAATTTTGATTTTCGACGCAATCCCAAGTAGTTTTTTTAACGTACTTTAACATTGCGGCCTGGGCGCACTTTGTGTACGTGTATCGGTGCCGATAACGTCGTGCGAGACATTATTGGTCCGTGGTTGCACCGGTAAAATATTTTATTAAATTAATACGAACGTGGTATGCAGAGGCGGATCCATACCGTGATAACGGGGGGGGGGGGGGGGATTTTTAACAAACACACATGATATAGATATTTATATAGATAAAATTAAAAATATTAATTTTGATATAGGTTATTTATTTAAATAAAAAAAGTTTTAAAAAAAAATTATATACAGTTGAACCAAAATTTATCGTATTTCGATTATTCGCGATCTCGATTAATCGTGCTCAGTCTTCCAAAATTATCGTCACTCGAAATTGTTCGTCTGAAAATTTTAATTAGGTTGGACGAACGCATTTTTATATTATGTACAGATTATCGAAAAACGTAAACGAACTTTTCAGCGATAAAAATATGTCACTGGTAGATATGAGTTATTTAAAATTAATAGAGTCTAATAGAAGTTCTTCAACAATCATATTTATCTAATCACGTTATAACTAATACATATGGGAAATTTTTAAGTCTGTTGAATTTGTTTCATATTATTTAGTGTATTTTTAGCTTTTGCTATAGCCGTTTCAAAAACAGTCATTGAGAAAATAATATCGTACACACTTAATATGGATATGAAATTATAAATTTTTTCATAATGCGTATAATAAAAAGTCTCGATTAATCGTGTTTTTCATTTTTCCGTGTGACCCTTCCCCACCATTGCCCCAGATAATCGAGGTTCTACTGTTGTAATAATAATAATAATTTATTTTAGTTATTCCAATAAGTCTCAAAACAATAGAGTTTATAAATTACAAATTTGTTGATTATAGAGGTACAGAACGATTTTTACGTTGGTCGTCATCAGTTATCACGTTTCGGAAACACAATATTTGGTTACGAATATTTAACATCATGATAAAAGTATATAACTATAACATCAACATATCACCAAATAATAAATATAAGTGATAACATAGTACCAGCATAAGTTTGGTATAAAAAAAAAAAAGTAGTTTAAGATTTCCCTATTTATCCTTGAATTAATTACGTCAAAAACTAATGTCTGCTACGGTGAACGGGGGGGGGGGGAATTGCCCCATTCGCCCCTTTCTGAATCCGCCCCTGGTCCTAAGGATTGAATACGCTATTAAACACAATGATCACGTTGTGTTATGAAACGCAAATGAATGTATACCGTAATTGACCGTACGGACAGAGGTCCGCGACCGGTCCGCGCTGTTCGGACGGTGCCACCAACAACAAATATGGTAATACGTTTGTAAACGTCGTCCAAATTTCGTTGACAAAATTATTGGCTACCGAAATCGTTCCAAAATCATCGTCGCGACGACGCAATAGATCGATCGATCATTCGGCAATACCGGAATCCACGTGTATTATGTATCGAAGATTCTCGAGCTACAATTTAATACATATTTCACGTATCGTATGCATACACACGAAACACCTATTTCTGCGCCGAAATTCGTGCACTTAGTCGTGTGACCTTTTTTTTCCCCTGGGCGTGGACAGGACTCGGGTTAATCAACTCCGCTGCTGTCGATACCGGTGGTACGGTTACAATAATACGGTTGAGGGGGGAAGGAATGAAATTAGTTTTCGTCCCACACAACGGACCGCACTACAATATTGTCTCGTTACGAATAATATCAAAAAACCACGATATGTACGCGAGTAATACGTACATGAACAGAAATAGTGTTTAAAATAATAATTGTATCGTAGAAAACGGCCAAGTGATTAAATCTCTAGTAGTGGATAATAAACGGATTTGCTATGTGGAATTGGAAACGATATCATTAATCGGTCAATACTGCTAGACGTGTTTAGCTGTGCGTATACAGTGCGTCCCGTATGTCACATGATCATTGTATTTCCATACAAAATAAACGTTTTCTTGGATTATATTTATCACCAATGTCGAGTAAATCGAAATTTTATAGAACGATTGACAAAACAAATTTCGAAAACTACCAACAATTTGAATAATTTCGACTCATGTGTCCGCGAAAACTCATTAAAAGAAAAAAAGTCGAAACCCCAGAGACCGCCCAGATAGCAATTGTGTGATGATAATAATATAATATTATTATTATTACAGTATTTAAATAATATTATATAAAAAATGTTATTAAAATAACATAATTATCTTATTAATATAATATCGTTTCAGTAATTCAATAATAATATTTTTTTTATACAGTAATACAAATATTATTTTAAGTATATTATAATAAAATTATTATAATATAATTGTTATAATATTTTTTCCGTATTTAATTATTAATAATATTATAATATATTTTATGTATGGTAATAATAATAATAATAAAGTTATTATAATATTTTTGGTAAAATTAGTTAATAATAATATTTGAATGTTTTCAACATACGGTATTATATTAATACTATTTAATTATAATTAAGTAAGGGCTGGGACGGCGTGAGGGTAGGTTAATAGGGACAGTTGCCCAGGGCCCCGCGCCTTATATTATAATTAAGGCCCCGCTGTTCTGATTTAACTGAACTTAAAATATTTTATTAATAGAAATTATAAGACTCAACATTTATTTTGCCCAGGGCCTCGCAAACTCTAGCACAGTTATTGAGTAAGGATATATATAAAGTGTATGTAATACGTCGCTTTTAAAATACAGATTAGGCATAATAATAAATATTACTATGCATAAAGATGAATAAGAGTGAACCTAGCTATTTATAGGTACATTAATTCTAAAAAAATTTGTCAAATGTGTATGAATAAGTGTACAATTAGTAACCATTAATCAGCATTTATAATTTATGTTGTCACTTGGTGTACGTGCGGGCTCGTCGCAAGTCACTCGTCTCTCCAAGTTGCAATACGTAGTACGTACCCTATTGTTGTTATTCTATAAATAAATATATTTCCAGTAACGGGCTCTTATCGTACCGGATCGTCGCACGTCTATCGTCTTTCCAACTCACAATACGTACCCTACCAATGGTTTTTACCTATTATTCTATAAATAAATATATTTCAGTAACGGGCTTTTAAATCTTATAAACATTTTGTGGATGTATTTGTAATTCTGATGCCGCTGTTTGTATTGTGCCTGTGTCAATTTGTCAAGTTACACTTGAATACTTGATTGTGTTAGCCAATTTGACATCGCCGTCGCTATATTATTATACTTATTGAAGTGTACAGTGTAGTACAGTGGTGGCCAAACTTTTTTTCCTCGGGCCATAAAAAACAACTTTTTTTTTTATCGCGGGCCATAAAAAAATGCATTCTAAATTTTTTTTTACGTAAATGCAAAATATTACAGTTATACAAATAAGTGCTGTAATATAGAAGACTTTCGCGGGCCAGATATTAAATGATGGCGGGCCGGATTTGGCCCGCGGGCCGTGGTTTGGCCACCACTGGTGTAGTATGTGCACGTAATATTTTAAAATTCTTAGTCGTCTTTGACACTATAGTATTATACTTATACTAGTATTATAGTTTTGTGTTTCAACTTGATAGAGATCTAAGGTAAGCTATAATATAAAATATTCGTTTTGCATGCTAGCGTGTTACTAAAATATTTTAAATTTTTGTACAACCACACGAAGATAATAGTGTGCAACTAATTATTATATGTATTTGTATACATGGCCGTATCTAGAAACTCTTTTCGGGAGGGGTCCAAAACATATATAATTGTATATTATAATTTTATTGGATTTAGATTTTAACTTTTCATATTTGGATAAAAGTAAGAGACGGAAAAAGATTTAATCTTGGTAAATTATAGGTACTTAAGTAAAATCCAAATATCCAATATAGTATCATACTAGTGTAACTTGCTCGATATAAAACCATCAGTAATAAGTTATAACAATTTTTTACCATAATCATTATATCAATACGGTTTATTGTACCATGCTGAGTATGACTGCACATCTTCCACAGTAAGGAGGCCACTTTTAAATCTAAATTCTTGGCCTTAAAATCTGTTTATCAGACTCCATATCAATCATTATAAAACTAAGTGGTTGTATTACTGTATTAGTTTACATTTGTTGGCTGTAGTTAAAATTAATAAGAGTAATATTTACCTATTTCTAGAATATGTTATTATTAAATGATAAATTATAGGGAATTTATAATCTCTAGTTATTCACTGTTCAATTATTGTTTTTCATTACCTACCTAAACTAAAAATGATGCATTTTTTGGGTTTATTGTACTTACCTATTTCTTATTTTTACAGTTTTTCAATTAACTATTAGGTACCTATTTGTAATAACTAATAACTATTTTATTACTGTATATCTCTGATGTTCAATAATAGTAATTAATTAAGTTTTAAAAATAATAATTATTAATATATTGTAGAAATTATAACATCTGAGATTTATAAATGTGTATTATGGGGATAATATTCATCCAAAACTAAACAAAGAAAAACTGAAAGGTAATTATTTAAGGTAAAATTATTTTATTGACTAACTATGTAATAACTTTCATTCTTATCAATTAAAAATAAAATAATACTGATTAGAAAAAAAAAATTACATGGCCAAAAAAAGATGCTAAAAAGCCTATACAACGTAGGACTATTCCAAATAAATTTGATTTTAATTATTTTAAATCAAGAATTTTGAAAAAAGGCATTGGTAAATATTTTATTAATAGGTAGTTTGTTTTAATTTTTTACTAATTATTTACTTAATAGGAACATTACATGAAGCTAGAGAAAAAGTTAAATTAGCAGAGGATACAAGTGACCTATCTAATATTGAAAATTCAAAATGGAAAAAAAAAACTACAGCTATAAATTTAGAACCTCCTCAGTATATTGAAAAGTTACATAAAAATAAACAAAATGGTAAATACCTATTGAATATTTACTTTTTATACGCATGATTTAATTTATCTAAGTACTTAAATAATATGTATTGTTATAATTATTTTAATAACTAGTTAATTGTCTTTTTAGATAATTTAGAAGCTAGGAAGGTAGATTCTGATACTTCAATAACATTGATGACTTCACCCAAATTGCAGAAAACAGGTACTAATTATAGTATGTTTACCTTTTTTGTTTTAATAAATTGGTTATAACTATTAAAGTTTTCATTTTGTAATTCATTTGTAAATTTTGACCACGAGTTAGATTATAGTTATAAAAAAAGCAGTACAATAAAGAATTATAAGACACAATCGTTAAAATCAAAACTAAATATGCCTGGTTCTAGTTTTTCTAATAAGGGTATATTATAGTAATTGAAGCATATATTTAAAGCTTTTATTTATTGATCTTCAATTATGTTGTTTTAAGATAATGATGTTTAGATGTCAGATTGCCCTCCTTCAAAAGTAAAAAGAACTCTTTTTAAACCAAGTACATCAATTCAAGGTATTTTATTATTTATATTTGATACTCTAATTTAGTTAAAAATTATATTTTATTATTTAACACGTTAAATGTATATATTATTAACAGAGAATACATCTTCATCGACTACTCCAGAAAGTACTCATGAAATATCATTCATAATCTATATAACATCTTCTCCATTTAAGGTCACTCCACAAGACAACTACCAATCATTAATCCCTGTTGTGCAAGAAGAAATAGTGTTACGAGGTAAATATGTTACCTGTAAAACTATATAATGGTCATGACTTATGACTGAGTATGTATTATATATTACAATATAACTCATTGTTTTCCTTAAATTATGTTGATACCAAAAAGTTATCCAATCTTTGTCATAAACCATCTACACCAATTAAACACAACTTTAATGATGATTTAGAACTCAAAACATAATGCCTAAACCATATACATCTAAACAATACAATAATTATATTTTTAAAGATTTTATTAAATTAATTAATATTTATAAGAATTAATAATGGTCTATTAATTTGTTTAAACATAGTATTTTCCCCCATTACAGATATTTTGAAGAGGATACTAAATGTAGTATTAAAGATAAGATATGATGTACAGTCCATTCAACAGAAGCAGATGGAAATGGAACATACTCTAATAGATACAATACAACAAGTAAATGAAACCAAAGGCTCCATTCACCAAAATATATCAACAGAAGGAGAAGATTTTTATTTGATGATCCCCATTATGGATGAAGAACAATTATTTATTTTTGAAGAGAAACTTTTGGAAAAGTCTTATAAATCATGTGTTGTAAGTGAAAATATGTATAATATTTTTAATTTTCATGAATTATTTTTTTATTAACAGTTTTAATTGTATAAAAATTATGAGAAATTTATAAATGAAAATTATCAAACACATTTGTATAGGTAAATGAGCTCAAACGTCTTCAAAAAAAGAACTTAATTCTACGGTACGAAGCTTACTAAAAGCACTTTTCAATGATAATGTTTTAAAAGAATATAGTTATGTTGGACAAAAAAGAAAGAAAATTTTCTGTTCACTAAGATCATGTGCAATAGTTTTTGGTGAGTGTTTTCTTATAATATGTTTTGTTATTTTTTTCCAGTTCAACTATATAGTTAATATTCCATGACAAGTTAATAATCTGCATATTTTATTACAGAAACCATTAGAAAAATGAAAAACTTCCAAAGTTCAACTAATGCAGCTATTGAAGATCCAATTAAAAAATATATTGCTGGTGCTGCATTTAGAAAATCTTCTAAAAATATAGATTAACAACAAATTTAAAATTGCCATATTATTCTATTTAAACAAACATTTTAAAGATGTAAAATACTTATTTATTAATCTCAATTTAGTACATATTTGTATTATATTATTACTAAGTTTGTTATTTTTATTTTATGCTACTATGTAGGATTATCCTATAACTATTCTTTTAAAAGCTATACATTTATGTTTTCCTTATTATAAATGAAAGAGATATTTAAGAAATATTTATTGTTTACTGGCTGCATTTTAATATAAATATCCATACAGTCTTGAAATGGTATGTTATAATAGCTATAATATGTTAAACTTAAATGTACAGCAGGGAATAAGTATTAATAGAAACTCATTGGCAACTATTATCTCCATAGCCTAAGGTATATTGGCTTATGGAAAAGCTATAGGAAAAGCTTTTTACAAAATTCATATAAAGCTTGAGTCAAAATACTGCTATCATTTTGTAAGCAGAAAATGTAAAAAAATATTATATTTAAATTTTTAGCTAAATGTTGGGTTTAAAAAACGTAACATTAATATTATAAAAACTTGTTGAATTATTATAATGTATTAATGAGAATGGAAAAACAATTGAAAAATCATTATTTTGGAATATTATAATGATATAGTTCTTATATTGTTTTTATAATATCCTTCTACAAATATTATAATAATGATGGTATTGTGGCCAAAAAATATAATTATAATATTATTATCATACTTTTGTACTTAATTTATAATGAATTAATATTGCTTAAATAATATTACTCATTTCAAGTGAAATGTTATAATAACGTTATAATATTATGATTTTGCTATCTGGGCGTTGAACCCCACAGGAATGATTGCGTAATATTGTTGTATTGGTCTTTTAAACTTGAAACCGATGTATAGATAAGTTAATTTTTCAAAAAACATTTGATGTAGTAGTGGAACCAAATTCCCGAATAAGATAGGTTAAACTTTCAATATTTTAAATTTTGCAAAAATAAAATGGCCTCTATAATTTAGGAAATTCGAAAATGTCAAGTGCCTATAAACAACAAAAATTCCATTAAAATATTTTGAAACTATAAAATGACTTTAAAATGCAAATATTAGTACTCAGTAAAAGTTTCGAGTGAGTACGATTAATATTTGTAGGATAAAAACTAATTAAGTTATTTAAATAACTAATATCGTTTAATGGGTATTCGTCAACATTACATTTTGTTGTAACGTTTATAAAACTTTTTCACGATTTTCCAATAAAATTATATTTTTCACTGCAAATATTTAATCTTGTAGAAATCTTGTATCCAATTTTCAAGCCTTAAGTACAAAAATGCAGTAGCAAAACTCTATTAGAGGAGACAAAAATTAAAATTATTAAATTGTACTGTAATATAAAGTATAAATAAACACTGTTTTTATTAATACATTATAGTAATTGCAGGCTTATCAAACATTTATATTACTTTTTAAGTTAAATCTATTTTTTTAATTTTTGTTTCAGTGAAACACTTCACTACACCACTGTAAAATTGTTATATCACATACATTTTTAACTTCAATTTTCTTAATTTTATCGTTTTGTTAACATTTAATATTCAAACAATCATTTTCAATCATCTATAAAATGCTTATAGTTTATAATTATAATATTTTGAAAATTATATCATGTGTAGTGAAGCAGTGGTGTATACATAACTTTTATATGGGGGGGGGGGGGCAAAAAAATTATTATGGAAGAAAAATTCCTAAGCCTAAGTATCTGCCAATTTCAATAATAAATAATAATATATATATATATTGAATGTGTCAAAATAATAATTTACAATAAATCCTTGCAATATTTTTTTGTTTCCTTATAATTTCCTTACATTAATAACACTATTTTATACAATTTTAAAAAGACCTGTGGGGAGGGATCTGATCGGTATACGCCCCTGTAGTGAAGAGCTGTTTATGCTTTCAGTTAAAATTTCAAGTCTCTACGATTATTATTTTTTGAGTTACAATGAAAGCAAACATTTGATTTTGTCAAAAACCGGTATTCCATATATTTTGCCGTTTGCTTTTAACTTTTCGTTAGTTCGGTTATTGAAACCATACAATAATAATTCTGTTTTTATAGATAATTTATACTTTTCTGCAGATGATTTAAATATTATATCGTCAAACGTAAACTTTATTGTGAAAAATCTAGGGCGCAAAAATAGTAATTTGTCACGGATAGTACAAAGGACGAAACGGAACGCATAATGTGTATAGGAGAAAAAAATTGACAATAATACACGACGAACAGCTGCCACACTGTACTACATTTAGACCTACATATTGTCGTGTGTAATCCGCCACAATATTTAATATTGTAAACATGAAAATCGACATAATCGTTGCGCTGGTTTAACAAAACACGATCAGCCGTATATGCGTACCGAAAATGGTGTACCTACCTATCACACTGTGACAAGTATAATGATGTCTTAGGTTATCAATAAGGTGACGTCGATTGTTTTGAACGTTCAGATTACATGCACGAATTGACAATTTTAATTAAACGAACCAACTTATAAGGTATGTGTGTTTACACGCGTATGTGTCATGTGTGTGTGTGTATAGGTGTATTTTTTAATGGCTCAGCGGAGTAGGTTAAACCCACTTACGGTATTTTTAAATATTGTTATTATATTTGTTGCAAATAATGTTTTCTGTTTTTCGTCCAACGTATCGTACGTTATAGTGCAACGGTTAGCTGCAGTCGTAGTTCTAATTACATACATTATGATCGCAAACGAATACTATTTGCGACGCGCGATATTTTCCAGTCAAACGCGATTGGTGCACAGCAATTATTTGAAAACCTTTGGACTCAGCAGGCAGTAAATACATACGCGTACAGGTATTCCAGTGTAAGCCCTGTGCACATTCTATAATATATATATACAACAGTTGCTTGCAGAATCGTGGTCGTCGAAAAGCGCAATGAGTGTTGAAGAGCGATTGTCCGGGAGACAGTACGTGTTTGAAAATCGATTGCACATTGACGGCGAGACGACCAGAATTTTTGCGATAAATTCGCATTAGCCGAATGACGACGTTTCAACCGGCGAAGAGGTTTGCCCGGACAAGAACTGAGGCCCCGAAATACTAAAAAAACGTCCGAGAAGAAGATTTAAGAGAAGGTAGTAAACAATAAAATTTTTTTTATCGCTTTTCACTGATACATCGTCCACGTGGATATGTCTTACATACAACACAAATATGCAAAGTGCACCCTGACGACGATTCGGTTATCATTGCAAGTCCATGATCAAATCACAGTAGCAATCGATTATGTTTTTTACTGAATCGCTTACACAACTTACTATGATTTCGTTTTTTACTATGCGTTCACTAACCGAATTGTTGTTGCGGAAACGGTGCATTTCACTCGTTTGGGATTTTCACTCGAAGAATGTGACATCTGGGCATAACGTATCGGACAACATTTTAGCACGGCCACCTAGCGATAAGACATACCCGTGTCAACGACGACAACTCGAGATGCGTAAGGCGTATTTGGTTTTTAGACAAAACAGGTAGTCGTTTTCGTTTTCGATAACAAATGTTCGGATCACAGAGGCAAACAACACGAGTTCGCCTATGGAAGTCGAGAGCCGCAAAGGAACGCAATATGTGTGAAAGTCTGCGGTGATATCTCAGATATGTGTGGTAGGTGTCTCATAAAATCGTTAACCCCCGCATAAACTGGTGGCAGCGCGTTATTGTGTCACGACGAAAAACCGCGAGCCAAGACGCAAAAACCGGCAAATGACCGCGATCGGTCAATAGCCACGCTGGTAGCCAAGTGGTCCGACATGAATGTTGATATAATATTGTAATTTATTCACGGGCACCGTGAGGGGTGAGCAGTCGTCCGACTGCCGCGCACCGAAAAAACCGTCGGATCCGCGGGCAGAGCTTTCCGTCTCGGTCGATGACGTAGCACGTGATAAATTGCTACGGAACGTGTCTTGCGGAGATAACGTCGGGGGATGATGGATTCAGAGGGCGGTGAAAGGCGTGACGACGAAAAGCGGGACGAAAGCTCCGAAAAGGTCGAACGCGGAATTGGAACCCGAGAAATTAAACAGTTCGCACCTCAGAGGCGAAATAATAATAATGTATTGTACGACGAAAACGGTAGATGCCGGAACGACGCACACAGCTAAAAGGGCCCTGGCCGGAATAATTCCTTCGTTCGTCGGAACCCACGGTGACGGGTTTAGTGTCGAAATAGGTCCGGTTGGAATTTCTGTTAGTTCGTCGCCCGCGGTATTCGAAAATTACTAAGCTATACCATGATAAATATGGAATGCCTTCTGATTTTTATTTACATTTTTTTTTTTTTTTTTTTTAGTTTTTCGTCACCACTGGTTGTTAATCTGGACAACTGATGGTATGATAATTTATAGCACGGGAATGCTTCGAAAACTATATTTATCGATTTGGCAGTGGCTAATAATAATTTAATAATTTTATTATATTATTAAAACTGCGCCATTTCAGCTTTCACTGGCCTCCCTTTTGAAACGTTATTATTGTAAGCACCGCACGGTTCTGTTTTAAGCTAGAAACTTAATAATCTATCGTTGCGCTGCGGTATATGTTATTATTTCGGAAAATCCGATGCAGACTACAATCAAATTTACCACGTGATACTCGTATACTCTGCGTTTCAATACAATCGTAACTAAAGGGGTTGTTTCGATGTCGTCTATTGTTTTACACACATTTACGTTTTCGATTTCGAAATCGTTTTGTTTTGATTGAAAAAATTCTGTTTCTATTTTATACTCCGGTTGCAGTAACAGATGCAGAATCTCGTGGCGTACTCGTAGGTCACGGTCAATAGCCTTTAAAGTTCCGTAAAACAATGATGTGCTGTACGTACATTTATTAAACAGAATTTATTTTTCATGCAACATATTGGTCTGAGAGTAATTCGTTTTCTTCGACATACGATATGACCAACAACGTGATAAAATATGTATGATTTCATTAATCGTTATCTTTCGGTTTATGACCACAGAGGGACAGTAACTTTGAAAATATAATCACGTTTGTGTTTCCAGTAAAGTGCCGACGAGAGTCCACGAGGGTAAAACCTAACGGAAAAGATTCGAACATGATACCAAGACCAATGCATTATCTAAACTAAATTTAATAAAACGTATACGGTGAATAATAAAAAAAGAGTTGTACAACCTGAAGTCGGATGGCCGAAATATAACAGCTGCGGTGACGAGTAAATAATCGTAACCCGTTTAGTATTCGACTACGGTATATAGCCGAAGAAATCAATTAAGTTCCGTAGCGGTTGAATACTTAATAAGATACGACCGCGTTGTTTTGGCATAACACGTTAAACGCATTATAATAATGATTTCATTCTAAAAGTCAAACAAGCAAATAATTCATGCAACCCTTAATAAAAGTATGGAAAAATGTTGTATTTTGTGCGTTATAAATACATTATTTATAATAATATGTTCCGTGGATGTTTGATAGTTTCCAGGATAATGATATTTGTCCGTGTGTACATATTATAGTATTGTATACATTATATATATATATAAGTACTACTGTATTTGCTTGTTTTGTATCACTATAATATTTGTATGTGAATTTATTTTTATTTTTCCATTTAATTTTTCATAAGTTGTTTATAATAAGCCTTTCATTTTCGATTTAACAACATTTTGTTCATCGACACACTACTGTTTGTAGATATCAATATATTTTAATAGACTAGAAAAAACTTATCAATAATTTTTATCAGCGGTGGTTCCTAACCTTTTTAGTTGAAAGGACTACTGTTCAAATAAAAAAAAAAAAAAAAACATTGAGTCCCACTAATTCTTAATCAATAAGCAAAAAAAAAAAAAAAAACAAAAATAATTGACACTAATAATCGTATGACGAATGGATTTTTATACGTATGTGTTTTTGTGCATATTGGTAATTAGAAAAAACATATAAGGAACATATAAATGTATATCGGTAAACTATATTTTTATTCCATATTGAATAACATGCTTTTATGGAAATAAAGATTCAAAAAAATTTATTAGCGGACAAGAATAAAATGCATTCGATGATCGGTCAAAGATTAGTTTAGTTAAAATCGATCCCGATAATGGTTCGAACTGCGCACTGCAGCTGGTAACATGATGCAACGTAAAAACCACATGGTGTTTAAGTAAAATTACAAGAATAATACGATATCCGACGTTATTCCCGTAATTTACGAAGGATTTAAAAACGTATATAGTTCCTCTTTCTCCCCTGTTGGTTTTATTTATGAGGATTTATGCAGTCGCGTGTCAATTTGTCGTTGCGTCTTCTCGGTGTCGCATTAATAATCCGACTAATTTTGCGCTCTATACTTTCTTTTCTTCCTTATAAATGTGTTTTGTTTATACACGTCTACATATATTATATATGTATATATATTTGTATAGTTAAACCAACCGCGGGCATTAGCCAGTGAAATGTAGATTAATCATCTGGTCAATTAGAAACCAGTTACTACGCTGTGATACGGGAGTGCGTGTGTACTGAATCGTTATGACAACTGCTGCGGCGGGATCAGACATTGAGAATTGTGAAGTAAATAGTATATATATGTATACTTGTTGCGCATGGGACATCTCGAGCACCTCTAATCCTTCGGAAATAGGATCGCGCCTTCTGGAAAGTCTTATATTTATATATAAACTACTTTCCAACTAAAAATGGGATTTAACGAAATAACACACGTCCATGGCCGCCATTCGGTTCCATATATTATTTTGTGCGGGGAAGAGTTTATCTCTCGCAGTCGCCGTTCTCCGTCCGCCCTCACATATTCGTGTTCGCTGTACACATGCAACGCGATGTGATTACACCGAATCCTGGTACACGAAAGTTTTCACGGCGAACGGAAACAAATAAAAAAAAAAAAAATTTAAAAAAGTTAAAATTAATAATAAAATATCCCGGCTGTATGAATTACGCAGAGCCGACGACGAAATTGCGCAAAACGCGCGCGCTTGTAGGTAATTAGTGTAAACCGTAATATATGTAAATATTGTCTTGGTACGGCACGTATCCGCTTCGAGTGTTAAAGTTGAAAATGATTTTACGTTTTAAACGTATCAACGAATTAATGTTTTGTTACTTCGTCGGATTAGTTTGCACACAAGTGTGCGTACTATAGCGCGTTTCGGAAAAGATAATATAATCACACAGTTATCATTGTGCGTTCAACGTCTAAGGTCATATCCGATAATTATTACACCGTTCGGTCTCTAATCTATTAATTAATTAACGTTTATTTCGTTTAAACTAAATTTCCACTGTTTTAACACGCTATGCGTGGTTTGCACATTTTGCGTGGATATTTGTGGAGGAGATGATTTACAGTGTATGAAATGTAAGGACAATTTGCATTTTTCATGTACCAGCATGAAGGAAGAAATTTTTCAAAAATGAACCAGTTAAAGAATGAAAAGTGATCCTGCATAAAATATAAAACAATGACGGAAGCGGTTTGTAATACAAGTTTCACGCAGGATGATGTTTCGTTTGTTGACTCAAATGAAAAGTTATCAACCTTAACCGATTCCGTCAAATTTATGAATAACCAGTTCGACGTTTTTGGCAAACAATTAAATGAGGTTTTATAATCAAATCGAAAAATTAATATCTTACGGTGTGTCTTAGAGTAAAAGTCAATTATAAACATTGTAGGTAGAGTTAATCGGAGTGCCTGAAGAAATTAATGAAAGTTGTAGAGAAGTTGTTGAACTTATTACATCTAAACTAGGAGTTAAGATAGTAGTCATTAATGCTTTTTTTACGCATTCTAAATCAAGTAATAGAACGAGAAAAATGATTGGAATACTTCACTTTTTAGAGAACAAACAAAATATAATGGAGTCTGCAAAAAAAAAAAAGGAAACTGAATGCAAATATGGTAAATGGAAAGTGGGAAAATGGAAGCATTTTCATAAACAATAAACTGTCATCGTACAACAGAGAATTATTTTATAAGACAAGAATGTTCGCTTAAGCAAATTAATTTAGGTTCGTTAGAATTTCGTACAAAAGCTATACAAGATTTTAAAAAATTTATAAACTACTTAAATCACAGAAAACTAATAATCACTTAAAAAAAAAACAAATTTTATAGATTTTACAATTAATATGGATGATAAAAGTTTTGATAACTTAGAATTTGATATTTATGATAATTTTGATTCTTGTAATGTTTTCGTATATCAAAAAATGTATAGAGTTTCTAGTGTTCAATACTTAAGTTAAATTATAGATAGTTGATAAAAACATGAAATGAAACTTATATGTAAATAATATTGTTATGCATACGTATTTATTATCGTTCAGCTTTTACAAACTACGGTCGTTTCTATAAATACAAACTATGCGTATAATTTATTTATCACTATTTCAGGCAATCTTCCAATATAGTTTATTAGTTTGGGGGGGGGGGGAAGAATGAACCAAAAATGAGTCTAGATCACTTCAACTTTTACAAAGAAAAAATTTATATTTGGTTGTTTTCAATACTTAATAAAATAATTAGGAACTATATTTAACTGTTGTAATCTATTATTAGTTATGAGTATTATAATTGTATATATAAATTCTTATATTCTAGTTTTTTATTTTATATATTACTGATATTGTTGATTTATTGTCAGCTTTTTCTACTTATAATTAAATTGTTCACAATACGTTATATAACTCTTTACTACTACCACAATCATGTAGTATCAAGGTGGTAGATATTTTATTTAAATAAAGAAAGAAAAAAAAAAACAACACGAGATGGCAACGAAACGCGTTATTATTATTTTTACGTTTGAATGTCAACCGCGTAGGAAGTTTCGCGTAACGATCGTTCACCGATCTCCTGCAGCAGCAGATACACCTAATATACGTATATTAAAAGCAATGGAAACAAGCACGTTATTACAATATTTATATAGTTATATAATATTATAATATCCCGAGGGTAATAAAAATGCTGTATAGTTTCGCGCGTCCTCCGCGGCCGTTAGTTTTTTCATCAAAAGTTCATCAAAATCACGACAACAATCGAATCCGTATTGTTCGTATCAATTCGTATTAATTCGATATTATTATTATTATTATTGTGATTATATGCTATACCGCAGCAACTGTATATAATATATGCGTGATAAAAATCGAATTTGCACTGGCAATCATAAAACTGAAATAAATAAATAAGCGGGCGACGGGGTAGAAAACACTTGCGAAACACGCACCATTAAACTTGTTTCGAATCATTATTATTTCAAAAGTTTTCGTGTAATATACACGTAGCACACTCGACGCGTACACAGTAGTTACACCGAGAACCGTATGCACGACGCAGGACGGACACGATCTGCGGGATTGTATTTATTTTCCTCGACTCGGTTGTGACAAGACGGTACGTGTGCATAATGTTTTCGAGAGTTCGTCAACAAACAAAAGCGTCGAAAACGCTTATTGAGTTTGTATGTAAGCAAAGAGTTTTCTTGTATACGTACTCGTGTGCACACGGGTGTTCATGGGAATATTTGAAATAACTCCAAGAGCAGAAGAAAAAATTACATTAATATATTAATAATACAATTTTTGTAATTGAAAACAAAATCTTTATTATGTACCTTTAACGGTCCAAAGGTTAAGAATAAAATTTCCAGTACTGTAACTATCCTCCATGGTACCCTTAGCAAATTTTATTTGTCACTTTTTTTTACAAAAAAAAAAAAATCGGTTTAACTCGAATGTGACCTTTTATTTTATAACCGTCTGTTTCGCCAACCTCTAGTTATTGACTATGTCTTGAAACATATGTTCGTAAGATGGTGTTCGTACACTTTCGATTATTTGTACGTATACTACTAAAATCAGGGTTTTGCACCCGAATCATATATTCGGGTTTCGGGTACTGGAAGTATTCAGGTGTTCAAACACCAGAATAATAAATCTAAATATACGTTTAGGTGTTAATAACCGTTATTATTTGGGTTACATATTGGTTAATACGGGTAGTCTAAGAAAAATCACAACTTTTTATTGAAAGCTAAGAAGCCTCTCCCCCTTAAAAAAAAAAAAAAAATTTATTCGAAAAAATGATTAATGCCACTTAAAACTTATAAAATAAAATTTTCTAACATGAACGTACAACATTTATTTTAGACCAAACTAGGGATATTAAAGTACAATAGTTATTAAGAACCTTTTATAGAAACTACAAGAATTAAGACAATTGGAAATCAATTAGGTATCTATTTATTTTTTTTTTTGGAAAATTTGATAGTTTGAGTCCTCATCACTTATATAAATCTATGATGTACCTATAATGTTATTATCCATAATGTTCATGCATTTTATAAGTTTCCATATATTTTATTTATCTGTTCATTATTTTAAACGTAGATAAATGTTAATCCAAACGGTCAAATAAATACCAGATAATAGTAAAAATATATTGTTTGAAATAATACTTATACTTTAATAATTTTATTGAGAAGAATCCTAATTATGCATTTGATAGATATAAATAAATCATAGTTAGAAAAACGGGTTGTTTTTTTTTTACAATATACTTATAACTTAACTTACAAATTATTCGTTAAATAATGCTTATCGAGTTAATTATTTCCAAAGGTTTCATTAGAACATCCTACGTTTATTTTGAACATAACTTCGAGTTCTCGGATTTTCCAGCACTGAGTGCAACTGTATGAATTGTACATACACAACGTTGTACACGTGTGCAAGCCTTGAAATACCATCATCGGGTACTAATGTGTAAGAACGCGGCCGTCGGATAATGAATCATTTCTTATCGGATTTCTAAACGTAAGGGTATTTATATTCCCGTGGTGGGTAGCTGTGGCATGCTAGTAGTGATTTTCAGTTTCCTCCGACCCGTGGCAATTAGTTAATGGGAAGTTTAAGTCCTGAGCACCGGACAAGGGTGTAACGTAAATGAAATCAAATCCGCAACTGTAATAAATCCAAATGTTAACTTTGATATTGCGTGCGAAGTAAAATCTGTTGCATTCTAAATCCATGAATTATGAAGTAGGTACCTACGCCGTACGTAATATACGCGTACGTGCACGTTTAACTGCTTAAATTACATGTTGCGAAAATCACATGGACGTCACACGAAAGAAATTTTATTCCTCAGTGTCACAAATTTCGCGATAATTTTCACAGTCACGTTTACACTGTTCCATGTTAGTTTAGGTAGTCATGCGATCCAAGGGAAAAATTGTCGTCCCCTGTACGTGCATGAAATAATCGGTTTCGTGACTTATTGCCCAAGAGAATATTCGTGTTGCAAACGAGTTCGGCTCAACCGCGAATTAAACGCTAACGGTTCAATATTATCAACACTGCGTTTCGATTAGCACGATAAAGAGTATGCACATCACAAGGCATTAACAGAAACATTTAATACGTCTTCGCGGCGTAATCCATGCGCTTGGTTTGGAACCATCGTCGCAGTCATGATTAGACGTGAAAATAATAGATGTTCCGTAGTCTACTACCCGTCAATTTTTTTATGACCGGAAATGATAATTCGGACGCAGGGCCGGCGTTACCTTTTACGAGACCCTGGGTAAAACTTATTTTATCCATAACAATAGTCATCTATAGCCTGTAGGACGCAATTAAAGGCGATAACATGTAATCAGACAACTGCACGCGATATCGGGTAATAACTGATTAAATTTAAGAAATTCAATAAAATAAATTTCCTATGTATCATGTATTGTTGTTTTGTTAATAGGTTTTTTATTACAACGGATTTCTCTAGAAATCGCACTCGCCAGGTAATCCACGCATTTCACGTTTTATTTTATGAGATTTCCGTACAAAATATTTTTCAATGAAAATTTTAAGCGCAAGGCCCTGGACAAATGCCCCGTTTTACCTCCCCCTAACGCCAACCCTATTCGGACGCGTTTTCGTAACAAGGCGAGTAAACGACGGAAATTTCCGGTGGCAGAACAAACGAGCGAATAGTTCAATAACGTTTTACTATTACGGTGCTTGTAATCAATGGAGCTGTCGTATGTGTTATCACGCTCCGTACGTGCGATAATCAAACGAACTGAATCAGTTTTTGAACCACACGTCGGTCGTCTTTTTCGCCGTCGTCGATTTTCTTTCCATTGTCGTCGTCACTGGCCGACGTGTATCGTACGACGACGGATTTCTTAGTTTCCACGCCCCGGCCCGTTGAATAATAATCGGTTGTGCTATCATTTGCGCAGGCACGACAAAGGTCTGTAGCATAAAAAAATCGACACGAGAGCAGAAAATTTTAACTTACGGTAGTCAATAATTGACTGTTAGCAGTAATTATTACTACTAACGCGAGCCGTTAAATCTTTATCGCAACAATATTTTTGATTCGTTTATGGTAAGTAAGTATACCTGCACAGTGCACTAATCTCAACAGGTACTTCGTTTACAATCGTTTTGCCGGTGTTTTTAAAAATGTAATTCAGATAAAACAACTCCGTTTTGTATTCGAAGACTTGTACGAATATTATTTTCGTCGGAAATATTAAATACGCCTTCACTGAAATGAGTTATCTTCATTGGAAACAGTTTTTAAGTGGTATGAAATAACCCAAGGTAACTTATTGACTACTTTGTCATTACTATTTTAGAAATAAACTAGTAATCATTCACGAAAACTTTACTTATACCATAGAATATATTTACTAAAATAATGTATACAATTTCAATTTTTAGTGGCAAGGTTATAATATTTATTTAATGTATGATTCTAATTTTGCTTTAAAATCTTAAGTGATTATCAAATATCTTAACAAACTTATTAAGAATCTATATATTTTGAAAATTCAAATTCGCATATGTTTAATATTTTTAATAACACTACAACATTTAAAAATAACTAAAGTTTCTTAGATTAAATTTTATCACGCTCTTATTTAAAAATTGATATGAATTATATTATAAGTTACTCAAAAAATATAAAAAAATCAATTTTACCCTCAACGAAATGAATCAAACTACACAGTTGAATTGCACATTGTTTATCTATTTATAGAAACTTTTTAATGTACATAGACATAGGTATCAACAGTTATAAATTATACCATTCAAATGTAGACGAAAGTGTTCGAGAAATAATATTTCTATGCTTGTTGTAGTCGACAAATAGTTGTTGAAACAAACATCGAAAATAACAGTTGGTATTACCAAGCACGTATCGAGAGTGGTCTTATCACACAACAATACAAAATTTAAGTTAAGTTTTAATAAATTATCAGCTTTATATGTCTTTAGAAAACGCAATACAAAATATAATACGCCTAAAATAATAATGTCAAATTTCTTTCACATTGTATTTTCTGCGCTTATCCAAAAAAAAATACTGTTTTCCGGCGCTCATTGAATTGGTCCCTCGTGAATTAATGAGTATAAGACATATCTTTTTTCTTCCGATTTAACTTCATTGTAGTTTCCATAATTTACTAATTTTCCCTCTGATATAACTGTTAAAACTTTATTTAATTTGTTTTTTAATAATAAAAAATAATCGTCGTGAAATATTATTTTTATTTTGTGTAATATTAATTCTAAATTAATAAATTCATGACACAACGTTTGACAATAATTTATTGAGCTGTTATTAAAATAAACGTTATTTTTTATATGTTTAATGTATAATTAGTATACGACGGAAAAACATCTATACTCCAATATTAAATTATAAACCAAAAAAAGTTAAATTTAGTCGAAATATATATTATATATTATGTACGAACAACAAATACACTAGCTTAAAACAAGTTCAACATTTTCGTACCATATTTGAAATCTGTTCCTCTCTTTGGCAACAATATACAAATATACTAGCCACAAAAATCGGAAAACAACATGTTTAATGTACCGTCTTTGTTCAATTTACAAAATAATGAGTTACTGTATGAAACCATTGAAGTTGAAATATTACTATTGGAAAATAAAAACAAAAACAAACATTATCGCAGAATCAATACATTTCGAGGTTCAGGAAATTCAGGGAAAAAATGTATATATATTTTTAAGTTTCATTTTTATTTTAAAAAAATATGACACTTGGTTATTTTTAAACGAAAATTAGGATAAAGATTATCACAGAGTTTCATAAAATATAATATAAAACTTCCACTGGAGTTAATTGAGAGGAACAAGCAATATAGTTGAAGTTAACAAGTAGTAATAACTGAGAAAATTCTAAATATTAAAATAAAAATTGAGGTAACATTTGTTATTAAAACTAAAGGTAGCTATAGATACTAAAATTAAACAGTTAACTAAAATTAACTAAAATTAAGGCTGTTGAAGTTGTTACGATCAATTTAATTTTACTACTTACACTGTCAATTTACTACTTGATTATAACGAGTATTTTGTTTTCCGATACTCAAATAGATTTTAATTACGTTTTCTATAGGTTTTGATGCCAATAAAAATGCTATTTTTCTCTAAGGTGACGTAGAAATATTTCATTGTATAATAGTTAAATGTTTTGAATCAAAAAAAAAAAAAAAAAATCAAAAATTAAATTAGAACAAATTTAAATTACTCGAGAAGAAAATTAAATGTATTTAAGTGGAACATGTTAGTTGTCTGAAGTTGACATTTATAAATATAACGTACGCAGATTAACGCAGCTTTACAAATAATCGAGAAAAAAGTTTCCCATTTTCAAATATTTTATTTATATATTAAATTTCGTATTATTCTTTTTTTCGATTGAAGTGAGTGAGGTACTTATTGTTCAACGAACTATTCTACGATTTTCGATTTTCTAAGAAACTGGTCCAATAAAAATAAAAAAAGGAAATAAAAAAATTTAAATAATATTCATTTTTTTTTTTTTTTTTGTTCAGTGAACATATATATTTAGATAAAAAATAAATTAATTTGAGATTTTTCACTCGAAATGTGTTTACACATGTTTTCAAATTGTAATTTAGGTGTATACTACCTCCTAAGTATTTAGTATCGGAACATTTTTTTATTTTTTTCTTATAGACACTATAAAATCGGAACATAATATGGCATTAATTACACGAAAATTGAAGATTACTCATATGAATATTACGATCAATGGAACGCGAAGAAAAATCACTCGGCACCGGGACTGAATGACTGGGAGCGGAATTTTTTTTTCTCATTTTTACGTTTGCAATAACTTTGAAAAACCCAGTGCTACACTTTGTATAATCTATTTCATGCGTAGTGCGCACTATATAAAGCTCGAAAACTATATGTATTTCCACGTACAGCCATTGCCAAAAATATCGAATATGCAGAGTGTGCATTGCACACAGGTTCCGGGCCTCAAAAGTTCCAATAATTCGTATGAAATTATCAATGCTTATTTCATTTTAATGAAATCAATGTTATTTGCTATATTTACCAATACCTCTTTACCCGCATTCCTATAGATTATTTCATTATGTTATCATGTTTAAATATATTTTTTTTTAAATTTATTTGAAAATATTACAATACAATTTACTTTAATACAATCAATAAATATTTAGTATGAAAAACATATGGAAAGCATATACAAGGCGTGAGTAACATGAAACAAGAAAGTGTCCATTGACACCACGTAAAAAAAATAGATAAGTATAATAAGAATGAGGTATATTCTAATCTGAATTAAAGAAGATTTCTACCCCAGTTTATTTTAAAACACTGTAAGGGATTAATAGAGTTAAAATAAATACGGAGAATAGATATTAAAGATAGTTTTGAGTGTGATTGTGGAATTTTTCGAAATAACAGGAAATAAGTTCAGAAAGTGTTTCCATTATTAGGTCTTTGTGGAGGGTATGGTTACTAAAAACCAAGGAGCACCAGTTATTATTCGCAGATTAATTAATTGGAAGTGTTGTTGAATAGAAACATTGGTTAAATCATATAATAAAAAATATATATATATATATATAATTAAATATATTTATTTTTATAATAACTATCATACAATTTTATAAGTTATCGAGGGCTCCCTTCAGAATGTACATAATAATATTGAGCTACAAATTAATTATAATTCTGTGATAAATCACAAAACTGTATTAAATGATTTATTAATTTTCTTTTGTATAACATGTATGTGCTAGTAAACTAGTAGTTTTTGCCCAATAATATACCGTAAATAATATGTTTAAATAAAACTGGTAGATGATAACTATCATACGTTTTTTAACCCTCCTTTCATACGGTAATTTACAATAGATTATTTATTTCAATAACAAACTATAATATTTATTTAGATATTTAGTATCGTGTTCTATTCAAACTTTTAAATTTAACAAATCCCTATCCCCTCTAAAAATAAAATTTTTTTTAGTTGTTATTGAAAAATATATAATGATAAAATGCCTCAAAAAGTTGATTTGGACACAGGCCTCGAGTAGTCTAGTAATGGCACTGCGCACAACGTAGATTTGGCTTCATCATCACCCGCGTCGCGTACGCTGATAATATTTTCGCTAAATCAAGCCACGAGCAACGATTGTGGAGACCCTCACGCCCACCCGGAGAAACTGTTCCGACCGGACGTGTCGACGATGAAGACCGAACAATTGGATTTCGATCGTAAAACTGTCTGCATCGTACCACAACACCGCGAGGATACCGCACGTTCGATCGGTGTATTATTTTATAACCAATGACAGCGCTAAAAATCAAAAATAAAAAAATAAACTCGTCTATCGATTTGCATAGGGTGACGCGCGCGCGCGCTCGTTTCGAATGAAATTATATAGATGCCACCGGATCATTATTTTTGAATAATATTTTTTAATTGAATTTGTTTCACAACCCCCCGGTCTCACACTTAATGACCCAATTAGTGCGACTTTATCGAATAATTCCCGTCGTCTGCGCAATATAGAATTGGCTTACGTTTATTAGATCGAAATTTAAAAATTTCGATTTGTTTTTATTCCTTCGGGAGAATGAATTCACATGAAAACCAACGATAGGCCAGTCCATTGTGTCCGGTGCTATTTCCAGTGCTAAAGAGATATGAATGTTTTCCCTTGGGAAATATACCTAGACGGTATTACGTTCTTGGCGTCGTCCATTTCTTGGGGAAAGAATACGCATTCATTCATAAAGAAAAAAGTAAAGAAAAAAACGTCCTTAATACTTACGCGTGCACGTTTGAGCACTCGCCATTGAGTAATATTTTTCGTGATGTATAATATTCCATTACTTAATGTTACATTGTCAAACAACAACAATTCGATTTAGTTTTTTTTTTTTTTTTAAGTTTGATCTGTATTTGTGAAAAATTGTATTCGTTTCATATGTAATTACAATTACGTGAATTAAACAACACTCATATTATAGTCTTCAATTTTGTGATTTATGAATTGTTAAATGTTTTACGTGCAAGTAGTAAGATTAAATATCCGGCCAGACATTGGATCCAATTTTTGTCCTGGTCTGCTGAGTTATAATCACGTATTAATATTTGTACATGAACTCGAAAGCGACGGTATACATTTACGAATTAATTAAAATGCATTGAATTCGAAAAAACGATCCTGAATGAAAGTGTTCATGTTTTGTATATTTGTTGAGTGTTCATCAGGTAAATCACAACGCAAAATTTAGCATTTATTTTACATTTTTATGCAATACGAACAATTTTAGACATGTTAACCGTCGAAAACAATAGTATTATTTCACCGTATAATATCATGCAATATTATCGAAATCGAATAAAAAGCTTTGGAAAGAGAACCGACTTTTCTTTTTCTTGTTCAATTATTGCGAAGTCGTTTGGTTTTATTTCTCTGAGGTTTGATCCCGCAGTAAACAGACGGTGACAGTTTTTGTCGTCCGGCCGTTTGCATATATCAAACCCCATAGCAATATAAAACTCTGCGGCAATAAGCCGCCGACCGTCGTCTACAATGGCATTGGAGTCTATATTGTCTACGAGTAAATGCGCAAAAAGAAAATTAACATTAGATGAAATTGTCAACTATGAGCTAGCATTAAAGCCTGTTCAAACCTAAGCAAATTATTTTGCCAAACATTGAAATTCGTCGACAAAGTGTACGTAAGCGAGTCTAATATTCAGTTTTTTTTTTTTAGTAAACTTAACAACAAATTCAATTATACCATAGACATGGATATACTACGATGGTTGAAGTTTAGATGAAAACGATTCATTATGATAGCATTTGTAGTAGATGGTGAAGACGGTGATTGGACGTCAAGATATAAATGGTTGTGAACTTGTGCGAAAATAAAAGCTAAAGAAATTAGTTGTAACTACTACCGTGCACTTTCATTATTCTTATACTATTATTGACACTATCTTCTTACATAAATATACAGGCATGTGTGTTATTTGTATTAAATATTTAAATTGTATTATGAATTCAATCGTTGTATAAGGCTCCGGCAGTCAATAAAGATAAACTAGTACATTATAAAATATGATAAAAATTCTCTGGACATGAATGTTGACAATGAATTGTTTAATATGTGTACGTAAATGGACATATTGTTGATAAGAGATGGATATAGTATCTGTATTGAACAATTAAAATATTGTTCTCGATCTTGCGGTATTCATTTGGCAACGGTGCGCGGGCAATCGTATTAAAACGTATGAACTTCGGTTTTCGCTGTTGCTAAAACCTAGTTCACAATCTGTTAGAAGTTTAGTAAAACAGTGAGTGATTAAGCAAATAGACGTCCATGAACAAACTGATTTAGTCGAGTAAGTTAATAAAGTAATTTAGTGTGATCCATTTATTTCTATTTTTCTGGTCAAGTAGCACCTCCATTTTTTTGACTAATAACTAACTTGACGGTATTAACGCATTATTTTAGTTAAGTTAGTTAAGTTGTTCTAGTTCTTCTAGTTGCCAATGTATCTCTTCTTTCGATTCATTTTCTAACCCATATTCGCTTCGACTCTTGTACCTATTTTAAATTAGTCAATGCAATAAATCCTTTTGCTTTATTTAATTTTTTGTCTTTATTTAGACAATTTATAATTATAATTATATTTTATACGACGTACATTAAACTAATATATGTATATATTATGATATATACTATAATACTTATTAAACTAATGTATATTTTACTACGCTCATTCACATTGCCAAAATGGCTACTAGTGTACAAAAAATAAACTTTTTGAACATGTTTCAGTTACTAATACGTTTAGTAGTTAGTAAATCATTAGCTACTTGACTAAACTACTAACGTAATGAGAACTAGGTTCAGATTTTAACGGACTTTCGTGATCTGAAAATGCGTTATCGGGCGCGCGTGCACGCAAACGCGTCACCGGAAAAAGACTTAGGTAATAACGTTCGCCGAACATATGTGCACATTGTACTCAAAAGCATGTACTAGGTTTTTTTAAATTTTATTTTCTTCACGCTGGAAACAGTATGGAGGAATTGTCAATTGATCAAGAAACAACTTGATCGCAATGGGTATCGTATCGCGCAATCATTATGTTCGGTTGTTGTGGGATCATTTCGATACGAGTCTACAACCGAAGATTTAACTGTTGTACAACCAGTGAGTCTAAAATCAGATGCCTGTGACGCATGATTTTAACTACTGATTAACTACCACTGTTGGTGAACAACTAACTATAATAACTATTCGTTAATCATTTATTGTGATTAATGTATTCTGCTTACACGAAACTGGTATTATATTCAACATCTGAAGTCGGTGGATTTAATTTTTTTTTTCTCATCGTCTTCAATAATTGTTTTGTCAATATATTAATGAAATCGATGCCGTCAATAAAAGTTTATATAATCCAGATGGTTCTAAAAATATTTGCTAAATATTTGATGGTTAGGTTATTGTGTATAGTTGATTTTTGCAAAACGATGCTTTGAAGATACAAAATAAATTAAATAAATAAATAAATAAATAAATTACAAAACCTTTGAACTCAACAAACGGATATTAACCGAAATAGTAAAACGTATAGTATTTGAAAAAACTTTGTACTATTATCGTGAGAAATTGTTATAAATTTCGAAAATCTTAAATTTTAAATTAAACGAATGTACGATATTTGACGTTTGATCCGTAGTTTACGGACATTGTAATGAATTTTAGAATACTTTTACAATAGTACATCGATCCATATCAATACGTCAATAGATTTTCAAACGGATAAATGTTTGTATAATATATGTTGTACATACATGTACATATTTTTGTGAGGTTTAAAAGGGTCTCGAATAAAGGAGATGATGCCAATCACATACTTGTTTTTTAGTTTGTATTATGTATATTCTATACAAATCAGAAAGACAGTTGAGAGACAGCTCGAAATCCCTCTTTTACATAATACATTTTCCCAAATAAATTACTATATGGTTTTCCAATTCACCGTATTTATGTAATGTAAATGTCATTTATAAAAACCATTGGGTTACTTTGTATATGTACATTATTTCTCTAGAATTTTATTTTGTGTTTTCTCTATATTTGGATTTCCATTAAATTTTAATTGTTAATATAGTGGTTATTAATAAGATTAAGATTAATTAAAATATTGAAAAAAAAATGATGCCACCAAATATATGTAATTGTTATAACCAATCAAAAATGTGATGATAAATTTATTATTTTATCACTCCAACAACGATGATATATCATAAAATATGTTTTTGATGAAAATATATTCCGTTGAAAATTTGTAAATATTTTTTTTCAATAACTGTTACTATATCCATAGTTACCATATTGTATAATAAATGTGTACTGAGATGACTTGGAAATATGTATCAGTCAAGTCTTACGATATCTTCTTAGTAGTAGCGATATATTATTAATAATTAATAAGAAGCAAATTTATATGCAAATGCAAATTGTTTTACATTTACGTTTAGATTTATTTTTATCTATATTAGCATATTTAATTTAAACTATAAGCTTATATTAGTGTATTTAAAAATATAAAATTGGTATTGTAAATAAACTTATTTGTACCCTAGTCGAGTATACGAGTACATTAAATATTGCAATATGTTCCTGACATAGGGTAATTAAATATTTAAAAATAAGATTCACTTTATAATATAATTATACTTATTTGGTAAATTCATTATGCAGTTTATGAACTAATAAATTAATATACTATATTTTATATATTATATAATATTAAATTTTTTTTTTCCACAATCCGCATTATTCAGATTCGAAAAATGTACAAAATATTTTTTATTTACTTCAAATATAAATAGAAACACAATACTAATCTTATTGCATCCATAAGGTAAAATGTGATGATTTTAATGTACACATAAATATTATTAACATATACATCTATAGCGGTTAATTTTTCCTAGTCGTAAGGCGTATTGTTTTTACTATTTTCGTCTGAAGTTTATAAATATTAATAATTCACAACTCCATATATTATATTATGATGTTATATAATGTGTTCTGGTTTATTTTTACGCATCATATGTTTATTAAAATAAATAAATAAATTAAATTTTGTATGCTGAAAGTTAATCAAATATACCGAAGATATTTAACTCATAATACGTTTATCAATACTTACAGTTTTGATACATCACTTGTTCGACACTAAGCATATCAATTCGCTTGGTGCACGAAATTCTTTTGCGGAGGAAAAAAGTTTTCGAAATTCGCGAGAAAAAACCATCTGACGTTCACGACCGTTTAGACATTGTAGATGTATAATTCGTGAATAAGTATTTCCATGTTATGAAACTTTATACTCGTGTATACGCATTATACTCTATGCGCGTTAACATTCAAATGTTATTTTTTTTTTTCACTCGATAGAACAAGACGCATTCGAGATGTCGTTGAGACTCTTTTGATATTAACAAAATGGTGTTCGTATATTTAACTATTCTCGCCTGCAGATCATATACATATATGTGTGTGTGTGTGTGTAGTGTTACGTGCCACTGGCTCGATTTAAAATTGTGCAGTCGAAGATGTATTTAATTTTAATTAATTAGACATGAGACTTTAACTTTTAAATACATTTAATACGTTTATTTTATAATTCAAAGTATTTAACAAAATTCTGATACTGAGTGACGTGAAGTTGCTTTTAGTTCCGTGACTAGAACTCATCTGATTTCTGTTCGTTTTCATCATCCTTTTATATTGCTCCATTGACGTCATAGGACTTGTTGTTTTGGCAGTATCCAGCGATAGGCTTTGTTAGTTTGACCTAATTCATTATACTAGGAATACGGATTAAAAGTTTATTACATCTTTTAAATATTACTCGGTTTATGACCAATTAGTTAAATAAAATGATATGCTGTCTTACGCAATACATGTAATATTGTGTTACACACATTTTCAATTTATACATGGTTAAGCTATACATGGTAGCCCATAACAGTGGTATCCTATAAAATGTCAAATATTAGAAAGAAAACTATAAGATGTGAGTAATCATCTGGTGATCTATAGAATGCCAAACACAATGAAGCAATTGTGTATAGTTATCAATAATTATCAATTGACATAAAATTATACATAACTAAATTATAGTGTACCTATAAGTGAAAATTGGCAATGGAAAATAGATTTTCTTCGGAAAACAGTAGCAACTCGGGTTTATGAGAACCGAACAAGGTTTTATCGAATGCATATAGAAGTCAAAATGTCGGACTAAAAAATGTTTGTATGTAAAAAAAAATATTTTTTACTGTTCAGAAGTATAATAAATCACTGTATGTTGTAATAAATTAATTCAAAAATCAATTCAAATAATATATATATTTCTGAAATATATACCTTACTAACATATCATTATTTAATTTATATATTATTTGGCATAATATAAAAACCCTGGGAATCGTGTAGATTTCCCGGGCATAGTTTAAAATAATATTACAATGTAGCATATTATGGAATAAATAGATAAATGTCAAATCACGCGTAGCCAAGATGCGGCGATGAAGGAGCAGCGAAAACGCGTTATTTAAAACGCGATGACCGATTAAAAGACAAAACATTCGCGTACGGACCATGAGCGCGCGGCAACGAGAATTATTGTTCGCAGCAGCCGAGTGCGAGTAGGGAGAAGTGCGTGCGCGCGATGTTTTTCCATTCCTTAAGGACACACAGCACAGGTACACCACGGGCGCATCGCACACGATATGCTTGTGCAAAATAAATATGTCACGGAAACATCAAGTGCGCGAACGTTACAATCTAAATTGAAATCTTCGCGTCGGCACACGGGGACGGTGTACCGTTGTGGGTAATACGAGGGATGCGTCCTGCGAACAACGGGTGAAGGACGAAAGAACGACGACATTATTATTATTACGATTATTATTATGACGATACGGTCGCATTGACGTGTGTGCACGACCCTCGATTTGTCATCGCCTAGTCATGCCGCCTGAGACTTTACCATCAGCCCTTCGCCGTTGACCGTTTATCCGCCACCGCCGCCCGGTACAACATTAATCTTGACACTGACACTCCCCACACGATCTCGCGCCCGTATACATGTGTACGATATCCGCCGACGTCGAGTGAGGCATTTTTCCGGCTGCGACGGCTTCCGTACGTCCTTCGCGAGCTTCGGTAGTGCCGAACGAGTTATTTTTATTGTTTTCCTCGAGCCAACGTGCCCCGTAAAACGGAGACGGAGTCGTATTCTTACTTTATTTTTTATTTTTTCGCTCGGGGTGGCGACGGGGTTGTCTCGAACGTGTGGTGCGCTCACCCCGAAAATATTGCGTTATCGTCGACGAGTGCGACGCGTATACGTCCCGCTGAGTTCCGATATAAAACGACGTATACGGATTTTTTCACACGTTTTCCAGTATAACTGTGTAGTTTGCGTGTCCCCGTATTTTGCATTTCCTTTCAGTTCCTCCTCACATTTAGATTTCGTCAGCAATATACGTTCTCGCGAGTTAACAATAGTATTATGTACTATATGCAAGAAAAAAAAAATGCGCATTTCGCGTCGAAAACTCACTTCGAACACGAATATATCGTTGTCCGCGTCACATCGCAATATAACTTCGAAAATACGCGTTTTTCGGTAAATCCCATTGGGAAAACAGTTATTGTTATGCGCGCGAAGCGATCGGATATGCGTTCTGACCGCGTGAAACAATTACCATTAAATTGCACGCAGCAGTCGGTGGGAGTGCACCGAAGTAACCGTATGCGTTTTTCTGAACGTTGTAAACAATTTCCGCACCGCGAAACGAAAATAATGAAATATGATTGATTGTTCTCTCGTATGTTTATTAAATAATCGCTATTCGAACAATGCACACGAAAACGTGCCGGGTCTAACGTACACGGTGTACGCGTTACACCTCGAAATCCCTCACTTGTCACACGCCGTAATCAATCTTACAGTAATCACGATTATAATTAAATATTTCGCAGGAAATGACAATTGCGAACTTTTTATTTATGCGCGTCTACGGGGCTGCGGTACTGCGCGAGAAACCGATTAAGGGGTCCGATAAACTGACATTTTATTATTCACCGCCTCCTATGCGCACAGGAATTAGATTTGCATTTTTATTAAAACCGGTCGAGCACTATTTTCCCCATGCCGCACAGCACCGAACAACTATAACGATCGCAACGTCGTTATTATAAACGTCGTTCTTATTAATATATTATCGTAGGTGTACGTCGTTGTCTTTGTACTGCGGTTATCGCGCGACAAAGGAACTGCGACAACGATTCGGCACGGCCGGTACAAGACAAGCTTATGCTTCGGGCCGTCAAAGTTCCGATCGCGGCAAAGTGATTTTAAGCGACTTCGAAGTTATATATCAATTAACTCGAGCATAAACCACCGCTAAACTTGTGCTCTGCCTTCGGATGCGTACTACGCGCCGTGCTAAATTTAAATGTTTGCGTTACCGTTAGCGGCAAGTTTGTTACGTAGAAATTAACCTTTCGAAAGTCAATGCAAAACATTATAACGACATATCATTTCATTACCGGCGAGAGTTATGACTTAATTCCTCAGAGAAACTTTGGACATCAAAACGGAACGCTACGATCAGGCTCGGCCGGGCGGACGTCCGCCGCCGGGGGTGGGGCGTGCGTTGCGATGGTTCCCTCGCCGGTGATTGTAAACTGCGCCCGTATAAAATTACAGGTAAAATACTTAATTCGCTACAGACATATAATGTGAATAATTAAAAAAATATATAATTTTCAAAAACAAAATAAATACAAATATTACAAATAATAACGTCATATTGTTTTAACATATTAGGAATTTAAAAATATATAATTTTAAAAAGCAAAATAAATACAAATATTACATATTACAAATAATTACATATGGTTGATACATATTCCTCAATTAGAATTTGACCTCTATTATATATATATATATATATATATATATATATTAATTAATTTTTCTAAGTTTTCGCATTTTTTTTTGTTTTAGAGTCTTGGAATTTAAACGGATCATTTATACTATTTAGTTTATTGTATACTTCTATTTGAATTTCATTTAACTTTTCTATGAACATTAAAATATTTGGATGAATTGTATAAAAGCTGGAATTAAAGTGAGAATGAAAATACTCGCATGCATTTGTGGTTAAAGTTGGCTCTGTTAATGCTTGAGCCCATACTTCAAGTAAATACTGAGCTCCTTCACTTATAATTACGTCTACCAAATAATCCACAAATCGTGTCACTCCTTCGTCGTCAGGCTTTGATTTCATTAAATAGTTGACAAAATACTCAGATACACTTCCCGGACTTAGAAATGGTAAACCGTATAATTGAACTAACCATCTTCTAATATCACTATTTTTATTTTTATAGTCATTACTTAAACCATTTTATTGGATACTCATTTTCCAAGACTGTGCTAAATGAAAGCAACATACATAGATACTTTAATAAGTCAAAATTTAATAAGTTAATAAATCTGGCGCAGTTTACACTATACCTTTTTTAATTTACATAAAACTTCGATCGCAGTTGATAAAAAAAAGATCATTTGGGCGCATTTTACGTATGCCCTCCCTCGCTACGGTTTTGTATTATATTTTATTAATTACGATAAGACTAGTGGTGGTATTAAAATATCAACGTCCGTCATGTTATAAGCCACAATAATTGAAGTTAAAGCTTTACAGCGGAATCGACCCGGGCACCACTATAATCTTAGAGGAAAAGAAAATCAAAAGCCTATACATAACAATTTCCGTGGTCGCGTGTTCATAATAATGATTAATAATAATTAATGATTTACAAAAACGCACGGACCGATCATCATGGGGTTTCATTGCCTTATAAAATATTATAGAAATAGAAAAAAAATGGCAATTTTGTTTCCAGTTTTAATTTGTTGACAGATATCGTATGATATTCAATAACAATATTACATACAATACACACAACGTGATGTTGTTTTAAATTTAAATTGCATCGCATACTTTAATCCTTACAATTACTTATTTTTACTGTCATACTTTTTGTGTTTGATATCTTTCGTATTATCTTGAGTCGAACTCGTGTTGTACATGTTTCTAATCAATACTACAAAACCAATTCTACAATAAGCGCAGTGCGAACAAAGTGTATGTATTAACAGTGTATCAGTTTTGAATTTTTAAAGTGAATATGTATTATACATTATAAAACTAAATACACCAACAACTAAGATAGATTAAAATTATATAAATTATTAAATTAATAAATCTATCGACAGTTATTTGTGTAACTTTTTTTATGTACAGTTGCTTTGGTTGTAATTACTAAACATTTCTAATATTCCCGGTAAAACCTGTGGTCAATTTTGATATCGTAGAATAACTTTTTTCCATGCTTCGTCTGAATTTTTTTTTTTAAAATCTGTCGTCTTTGTTCAGTTTATTTTATTGACAAATATTGTAATCCTATTTTAAAGCTGCATTCATCGAGCAGACGCTTTGTGTTAAACAGAAAGTCATAAAATAACCATTTTACATTCAATATTAAGCGAGAAAGCAAAGTAAATATTGTTTGTATTGGGTTTTTTTTATTGAAATTATTGTATCTATATTAGGATCGTTCGGCAAGGATTCATAATGACACTTAAAAAAAAAATATTACAGCCGCTGAGATAAAAATTTAATCGTCGCACAAAAGAAGAAGCAATAACTTTTGTTTAAATACTCATGAAACATTGTCATCTCACTTTTATCTCCATTACTTATTAACTTTATTATAGACGAGTGGATAAGAAAAAAAAAACATTTTTAATGTTTTAAATATTAAGTAGGAAGAATTTTATTTTTATGTTTTAAAACAAAACAATATTTGAAAACCCAATACTTAAAATATAAATCAATTAACCTCCCTTTTATTATAACATGTAAAATAATTCATTTATGCTCCAAAATCTAGTATAAATATCGAAAATATTACCACAAAGAAAAAGAGAAAATAACTAAAACTTTGAAAAATCAAAAGAAAATTCACTTAGTAGTTTTAAATATGATTTCAAAAATAGCGATTATGTAATAAAAATTATTCTTGTATTATTTTCTATTTAACGATGTATTTGGTTTAGATTTTGCTATTTATCATAAATACATTATGAACATCAAAACAGTTATTATTTGTGTTTCTGTTGGTATTTAAATTTTTATCAAAAAATCATTAACTATTGTTAAGTATTTCAAACTAATTCTGATTATTAGTTACAAAACATCATGGATGTAAAACATTGATTAAGTCCAGAACAGTTGTTGACATAGTTATACGAATAGTTATTTCTGTTTTTGGCCGCAATGGAATTTCATCAAAATTTTGATCGCATTTCATTCATAGAAACGGATAATTTTTATTATAATTAATCGAATCTATTGAGACTTTTAGAGCAAGTATTCCAGTATGCCTGTTGTCGCATAATTTGCATGCCGAACACCTGTGAGATGGCTGTGTTGTTGAGTAAAATTGTAAAACCGATGGAACAAAGAAGAACGTAGAAGAATCATAATTAATCGTTATGAGGCAGTGGCGGCGTGATGGCAGATTTTTGAGTCCCTGGACTCAAGTCAGTGGGTGGGTAGGTGGGTGGGTATTGACTATCGTGTGTTACGTACCTAACGTTTTAAATTATTAGTGACCGTCGAATGTGTTTAAACAAGCCGAAAAAACAGTCGTGTACAATATAATCACGTCAACGATTTGTCGAGTTCGAGTTTTTTGCACTTTTAAATGAGAACACGGCGGGAAATGTTACAAAAGTGCTGATTATATGAGACAACTGTAGACACTTTTCCAAATTCACAATAGTTATAACAATAATAATAATAGTTTTATTGCGATAGATAAATTGAACATGTAGCAGTACCTAGTAAGAATAGAAGTTACAAATGTTGCAAGCTCATCCCGTAATCAAAAACTTCTATGCCGATGAATTGAGTTTGATTAAAAACAATAAAATACAATTGATTTTAGGTTTCTATACAGAAGTTTAGATTACCTTACATTAGCGGTTTGGATTCCGCTGAACTATATTCCAATAGTTCCACTAAATATGTAAAAATATATTAAAAATTGTTCTTTATTTTTTTTTCATTTGGAGTAAAGAAGAAAAAAAATGTTTTCCTATATTTTAAATACGCGCATAAACGCTATATCTATATAAAGGTCGGAAAGTACGAAGAAAAATATTTCACGAATTATTTGTGGGGCTATGGATATATATCAAGACTAACAGCGTTGGATTAAATAACGTGCGAAGGTACCCTGAAAACGGATAAGCGATAGAAATTTTATGCTGAGTATTGAAGTTCTATAGGATCATACCGAGAGTGCCGTTTCCGTACAAGTTTGAGAACCGTAGCCCTATCTATGTCCCCGTTGTGTCCGTGTGGTCATCCGTTAATTACCTATGCATAGCTGTTGATATGAGGATATTAAATTCCCATATGTACATATTGGCCGGTACGCAAATGGTAAAATATCATAGCGTTCAAAATGGTTTACATACCAGTATTCAAAAACTGGAACCAAGGTCATAAACTAGAGGTTTCCAACCAGGGTGCCGCGGTACCCAAGGGTACTGCGAGATTAAATTTAGGGTGCCGCAAAAATATTTGAAATATACATTTATTTTTAAACGCTTTCATGAAAATTATAACACTGTGAGTAATAAAACAAACTACCAATGGTATACTATATGTCTATAGTACAAAACCTAATGTGTATAATTAATTAGGTATATACAATATAATTTAATGAATTAATTATTAACACATATAATTTTTACATAGTAATACTGAGGTGTTCAATCTATTTTAATTTTCATACTGGTTCGATTGCTATCGATTTGATGTGAACTGTTTTAAAGTTATTTACGTTGAAATACTTGTGACATTATCTTATCTTTATTGATTATTAATGCTAAATAAAGCCAAAGTTACAAATTATAAATTTAAATATACGATATATTAGTATAGCGTATTCAGTAAAATATGTAAATTTTACTAATTTTATAAACTATAGAGTATAGAACATAGGCTATAGGGTATCTGCAAATTTTTAGAAAATAATAAAGGGTTCCGTGAGTCAAAAAAGGTTGGGAACCTCTGTCATAAACATATGATTTGGAAATTAAGATATTTGATTTATATAGTTTCCTGCACGTAAGCAGATTATACACAATTTACAGAATATTCTTAAATCGTTTTTCTGTGGACTTATTGTTTATTGTTTGAAATGTGTGAATATTATCACATTTTTAAGTCTAATAGTATCTAATAAAATAATATCTAGGGGAGGAAGGGTCAAGGAACTCTCTGTTTCTATCAACTTTGAATGCTGATAACATAATTGATTCGCAATCGAAAAATTGAATGTCAACAAATCTGTGTAAATACCGGGCCTTTAATATGAGATAGACGAACAATCCGTCGAAAATCTTTTATAACTTGTTTAATGCTCGGTTGCATGGAAACAGTTTCGTAAACTGTTGTACCGATAAATTGATTGTAAAATAATAGAAGTTATAGAACAGATTGTGTTTCATGAAAGTAATATGAATTCAATTAAATATTCAGGTTATAACCAATTATTTGGTATTCAGTAGTACACAAATATTATTTTTATCTAAAATAATTATTTTTTCGAGGAGATAAGAATGCTTTAGTAATTTAATAGTTAAATAGTTATTTTCCGTGTCGTTTGTCAATTATCATAGTCCTGGAACGGATTTGACCTATCCTTAAACCGCCTTAGTCTTGGAAGATTAATTACAATTTGAAGAATAATGTCTTCAATGGAATTATAAGACAAGAATGATAAAATCATTGAAATAAATTACTTAAATTTAAAACGTTTTGAAACAATAATATGAAATTAAATAAAATTAATAATTATTGAAAATTAAATAAATAAATAACAATAATTTCAAGTGATATTTTAATATATTTAATTTATTAAATACGTTTCTGCAAATTTACAGAACAGAAATCTAACTTACAAGTTATTGAATTGATAACTTAGTATCTATTAAAATCTATTCATTTTATAGAATTGATAACTAGTTATTAGTTCCATTTACTTTCATGTAACTGGATATTAGTATATAAAACAAAATATTAAGTATGATATTATGGAAAAAGTACAAAAAAATAAAAAAACAACACCTGATTTATATAAATCAAAAGAGTTAAATTAATAATATTGATAAATTAAATTATTAACAGTTAAATGTAATATAACCTACTGCCGTGGTTCTAAACCGGTGTGTCACGACATACTAGTATGTCTCGTATTACTTTAGAGTGTGTTACCAAAATATTATTAATTAAAATTATAGACTTTCAAAGTATGAACGTATATTATTACGGAATTATGATGAAATAATAAAAGCCGCACATAAAAAAAAAATTGTAATGATATTCTTATTGATTCTTATTTTTTAGAAATATCATCAAATATAAAGTTAAAATCTAAATTTAGTATGTCTTAAAATGATTCATTTCAAATTTCTCTGTAAATCCAATACACAGGAATAATAAGAATTGAAAATTTCGTTTTCTTTTTAACATCATACATGGCTGAATCAGCATATTCGATATTGGAAACAACCAAAAGCAAAAAAGATATTGAGAGTGAATTATGCGAAATTTTGCTAACCATTTACCCATGAATTGAAGACTGCATATTTATGAACTAATACTGTTTTTCATAAAACTTTCTTTGAACTTTTTAAATTTTAATTAAGCAAATTAAAATTTTTTTTTTAAGTTTAAAATTTTTAAATAAAATTTCCAATAAAAAAATTCATTAATTGTTTCAAGTGAGTCGCCCTTTTTATAGATCTAAATTAAGTGTCGTCATACAAAAAAGATTGAGAACCACTGACCTACAGTACAGACATACCTGTTAAATGTTCGTTAAATAATTTTATTTACTCTTGTGCACGCCCATAAATTTTTATGATAAATTAAATTTATTTTTGAAGTTGATCCCGCGCAAAACTAAAATAAAATTACGTATAATTAGTTACTGTATAGTGACCAACTGTAAGTAATTTTTTTAATTTCGTTAATGTCCTGTAAATAACCAATACGGTCAGTTCCAATTAAAACCTTCCACCTTTCATACGAGGATAATACTTTGTTCGGAGTATTCCGTTTTCATTGTTACGAGTAAAATATAGGTATATTGATAAAAATGCAGGAGTAATGCATAATGGAAAATGGCTACAGGAGTAATGACGGATACAGAGATTGTGTTCAATTTCTAAAAATTCGTCGAACTTTTCCATTCATATTATAAATGTTATCATACCTTACATGTGCATTTTCATTTAGCAAAGCAATTTCTATCATTTCAAATGTTAATTTTATTTTTTTTTTGATGGAAAAAACCCCGAACATGATCATATTATGTGAATACTAGCAGGAATATTACGTAATATTACCAGAAATCTCCATCGGTAATGTATACCGTATACCGAGAAGTTCAATGTATTCAGATCGGTATTTATTTTGTTATTTTTACAGTAGACATTAAAGCATTTGAAAACCCACGACCAACAATAATTTATAGTTTTATAAATATTATTAACACTTGCCAAGAGTCTTCAAACTTATTTTAATTATTTTACTTTTTTAAGCTCACACTCTAAATAAAAACTATATTTATGAACCTTATTTTGAACGTAACACAACCGCACCGCATATCGATAATTTACCAAGAAGACAATACTCGGGGGAAATCCATTAGTTACATTGACTGAAAAACATAAACCCTGGTTTACAAAGATGAGACGTATACGACCTACACGCAGTTTTATGCATTATCCAGATATGGTTATCTTTTTATCTTATCTAGATAACTAAATTGGCCATCTAAAAATAATCATCCACATTAATTATTATTCGGTCAATAATTTAGATAATTTTTTACAAAATTATTTTAAACCACGCTTGAAGACATTTTTTTTTCAAATAACAATCAAATAATGAAATACAATAAGCAAATTGTTTAGAATTACCTAGCATGTAGCACTCTCTGAATAAACTCGTATTGAATCCTATGCAACGTAAACAGCTAATAATAAATTTAATTTAATGATAAATGTAAAGAATAAATAATTTATGTATATTTATACATAGTATATTACTATTTTCCGGAAAATGCTTTTTTCGAAATAATTATCCATCCGTTATAAATAAGATCCTTTAGGCTCTACGAAATAAACTACCCGTGCGATTCCATGAGGAGCAAATATTTTTTCCTACGTAAATAATTGAAACGATATTTACTATCGATTGATTACATAAAAAATGAAATACACGATTTAATATCGATTTTTTATTATCGATAGAAAATATCACGCCCGGAAGACGCGTGATTCGTCTTTATGGGTTATATATATTGACATGCAACTCGTCCTCAACGTATTTAGACTTACTTTAAAGGGACTCGAATGTTTTATTTAATTCAGACTCAAAATTTACAAGTAAAATTGTCGGTAATATTTAAATCAGGTGAATCCTTAATATTTGTGTTTTTTTTTTTATAATCTAATTCCACTTAAAATCGATTTTTGTGTAGTTTTTTTTAACACCTGTCTGTGTTTTGAAAGTGACGCTTGTGTTTTATTTGATTTTTTACTAAGTATGGGTCTGACAAAAAGCCCAATCCAGTATTCACAGCTACACGTGATTTGATATCGTTATAAAATGATCCACATTAAAAAAATTTGAAATGCGTATCTCACGTATAATCGATTCCTTAAATACGGATTTAGGGGGGGGATGAACATCCCCTTCACCCTCCCCCCTAAAATACGCCATTACCTTAAAGTAATTTGTTGTTCGGGATATTCGATCTCAAATGCGGTTACTTATTATAATAATAATAATCACGATATTATAAAATTATGATAACAACTATGATTTATGCCGAGTACAAATGTTGTCCCTATGAAATGTGTTTTCGATGGTTAGCATTGTCATTGGTGTGAAAAACATTTTCATATGCAAATATTTAACCCGTTAACGTCAGCACATATGTGGCCACCTAGCCACTTAATTGTGTTCATATTGATACAGCAGTCACTCAATAATTCAAAAAACTCCATAAATCGAACTAAATGCTCAATCCTATGAGAAAACCTCTATAATTAGAAGAAAATACATGTATTCCAGTCCCCTCAATAATTCGAAATGTCTGTTGGTGAGACTCACTCTACAATTTGAATTTTTTTTTCCAGAACCTATATAATTCGAATTTGCTTTAACGCGGTTATACGTATGTTCTTATGTATAAAGATTATGTACATCTATTTGACGTACTCACAATGAAATTAATAACGACGGCGATTAAATATTATCGTAGTTTATACATTTTATCGTACCTTACCTACCTAATCTAGACTTTAGACTTTTAATCGTATAATTTTACAACTTTTATGTCAGGTTTGCGTCAATTTTTCGAATAATCTGAAATGGACGAAAAAGGATGCAATAAAATTTTCAATGCTATTAGTAAGTTAGATAACGCTATGGACCAGATTATGGCCAATAATTTGACTAAAAAAAAAAGAACAGATTTCTTTAAAATGTAAAATATGATAATATAATAAATAAATGTCACTTAATAAATGTAAAATATAATACATTATATGTATAATAAATAAATATAGTATATACATATATATTTTTACCTCTTTTTTTAATTCGAATTAATTTTTTCCCTCGATTATTCGAACACTCGGTAAATCGAAAACCTCTATAAATCGAATTTTTAGCTCATTCCCCTGAATTTCGAATTATCGAGTGACTACTGTATTACGTATTGTATACATACAATTATGGAGAAAACAGAACCCGCTGAAGTAAGCTTAAAATACAACATTAAATGTTAATAATCTGTTTTTTATCTAGATACACATTTCATGTGTTATCTATTTATCTCGTCTAGATAAATTAAAAATTAACTATCTTTTCTAGATGATTTATCGGTTACCTTTGTACATTATATAAATTTCAATTTGATAATTTAATAATATTTTCAAAAGCTATTTAAATTAAATTCATGTAATTGGGTCCTAACCCATATATTATTTCAATAAATAAATAAGTAAACACTGTCAACTCGTATACATAGCTGAGAAACTGTCGCAGGTACAATACGGTGCCAAACGGTCAACAACGGCAAATAACGAAATTGCTGGGAAAGTTTGTAGAATACACTCACAATTATGTCTAAGTACGTTAAATTTGTCGTGTTAGAAGGTGTGCGGAAAAAAATTACGCATGTATACGTCATATTAACGTTACGCGATCTGAAAAGCTTGATTAGGAGATCGACTGATGTAAAATTAATCAAATATGTCCATCCGTATTCCGTTGCGGTAATATAAATTGCATTAAACCCGTTTCGGTGTGCATTCGGTTTCTGGATTTATATTTATTGGTTTTTTCGGAACTTAAGATGAACCGTCCATCGATTATATTATACCGTCGGCCCCTTGTAATACCGGCCAAATGGTTGTCAGCCATGTGGTTGTCGGTCGTACATTGGCCCTTCGACCCGTACCCGTAAATACGCGCCGTTTTCGCTATAACCGTTATTTAGTGACCCACGCTTGATTAAAGTATTGATATTTCTCCGGGCAAAAAACTAAAACTCCGAACCGGTAGGTACGCATAAATATTGCGGACTGTAGAAGAAAAAATTTCCATTAACTGAACAAATTAAATGTTACTTATTATCACTTAGCTGTACGATGTACATTAGAATTAACGATCGATGCTTTGGTTTACGTAAAATATTTGCACAGAGTGTACGTCGGACGTTTAAGCTCATTTTGTAAAAAGTGTAGATACAGGCATTTTAGTTCACCATGATGTAGTTTATAAAAAAAAAATCCAATGATGATAATTTGGTAACAACGCACTCAGCAATATACAAGTGCACAGTGCAGAAATGTTTCGTTAATATTTTTTTTTATTAGAATTTATTTTTTTTTTTTATATATATATCAATTTATCTTATCAATCTATCATTCTAACAACTTATTTACAAATTAATTTGCTTATAGTAAATTTTCATGATTTTTTTCGTATATTCACCGTAGTATTTTATTTGTTCTTAAGAATGAATGAAAAAACAACACACGTTATACCTGATTTATGTTTGTTTTGACACTTATTTCAAAAATATTATTAATATTTATTTATTATGTAAATTTTAGAAGCTAACCAGTTTTCGTAACATTATGCACATTTTGGTATAAAAATTAGAAAAAAGGAAAAATCATGGGTACCTCATAATGTCCATTCAATTTGTGTCGAAGATCTTATAAACTGAACTAAAGGTAGGATAAAAGATTTACGTTTCCATGGACCTACTCTACCTGTACCTTTACCTACAGTCGATCTTGATACAATTTTATGTTTGAATCCAATGATAGTGATTCAAATAACTCACATTATTATGAAGAATCATGTAATACAACCGAAATTTTCACACAAAGCATACTAAATGACCTTATAAGGGACTTAGAACTTCCCAAAGATGTTTCGGAACTTTTAGCTTCAAGACTTCGAAATAAAAACTTATTAGCACTGGGTACATTATCATATTTTTATAGAAATCACGATTAAGTTCAATATTTTGCTCAAAAGGGACCATTAGTATATTGTAATATTCTTAATTTGATTAATAAATTAGGAAATGTTGAGTATAAATAAAAATTTATAAAAACTGTTTGTTGATTCTAGTAAGTGCAGTTTAAAAGCCATTTTACTACACAATTGCAATTATAATTAGTGGTGAAATAATAATCAAAAATTATAAAAATCTAATAATGTATATAAAATGATACATAGTATATTCTGGGAGAAAAATGTATTTTATGTTGTTATCAACTTGCGTTTGAGTAAACGAGTCATTATTTTCCTATAAAGAATTTGGTGGTAAAACTGTAGGGTTTAAAAAAAAAAAAAATCTATAAAAACTAAATGTTACAAAAGATACTACTCGAATTTTTTTTACTAATTTAATTTAAAAAAAAAAACATTACAGCAAAGGTTGGATTAAAATGACAAGCTTTCAATAACGTTGAGAACAATGAATAACTGCAAGTTTTTTTGGAATAGATTGACGGTACACGATTTTATCCAATTACACGGAATAAATGGTAAAAAAGATACCACTCATTTTTTTTTTTTTTTTTAGTTTAATTAAAAAAAACATTACAGCAAAAGTCGTATTAAAATGATAAGTTTTTAATAGCGTTGTGAACAATGAATAACTGAAAGTTTTTTGGAATAGACGGTACACGATTTTATCTAGTTACATCAATAAGAATATTTCTCGTTTCTATCTCAGTGTTTATTTATTCGAAAGAGCTTACTTCAATTATTTTTATTATGATTTACTTTTGCGCAATGATTGACATAGGTAGTGGAGTTACGTACAATCATCGAGACCATGGATTCTCCGACTTTCGGTGTTTGTATCGTGGAATCGAGACGGGTTATGAAGTTTATCGAAATTTGTTGATCGAGCTTAGAACCATTGTTGTCAAGTTTAGTCGTGTGTCACAGTGCGAGGCATAAACGATGACGGTGATTGAACTTAGTATATAGTTCAGAAATGTCACCAACTGGCAGAATCACGTTTAATAAACAAACCGTCTCGCAACAGGCAATATATTTAATAAGAAGAAAAACAACAAATAGATACGCGGTGGCGTAGCCAGGATTTCAGAATAAGATTGAAGGGGTGTGTGGTAAAGCCAATAAGTCAGTATGAATGCATAAAATTTAATAATAATTAATTTTATCGGAATGAAAAATTTCAGACTCATTTTAATACATTCATTTTCATTATTTTTTTTTATTTCGACCAAATTTAATAATTGATGACGTCTAACCGACGCGTCGCGTCGGTGAAATTTTAAAGAAAAAAACTTCTTCCGTTATTTTTTCAAATTTATTTTTATTTTTTTCATAGCTGACCCATTAAGTCTCGCTTGATTCGTAGTCAATAATAAATGATTTTTTAATAATTTTACACAATAAGCGTCCTGACATTGTTGATAATACCGCGTAAGTTTCAATTAGTTGAAGTAACTCTCCAACAAAATTTATAAATCAATTGATAGTTACTTAATACAAATTTTCCTTAACTTCTCATTGATAATAATTTTAGATTGGTCGTTGACATGAAGATAATAATATAATTTACAAATGTGGTGGTTGGCCATAATATAAACCATGTCTAAAGCTCGTCATAGCCAGGGCCGGATCTAAGAGGGGAGGGATGGTTAAGACAATTTAGCCAGACCAAAAGTTGGAAAAAAATTGTTTTATGTATGTATTTAGTCATTATGGCAACGAATTGTAGCGGTAAACTAAAATTTTCACGATTAAAAGTTATAAAATAGATTGCAAACTATAATCAGTGAAAATCATCAGAAATACTTGTCAATTTTAACCGTTGAATTTGATGTTTTAGGTGACATATTATTTGAAAATTTAATAAATGACTTTACTGAGAAGAAATCCAGAAAATAATAATTGTATTATTATATATTTTAATTTTAAATATCGTTCTGGATATAATATTATTTTTGTTTGTATTAAAAATACAAACTATATATATATTAAATTACTTTAAATAAAATAAAAAAGGAAAGATTAAAAAAAGCCAATGCACCACTTGTTTATTATTTTAAAAGAATATCATTAACAAAATGCATATAAATGAAATATATTTTTGCGTATGTTTAAATACTCTTTAAATGTAATATAAACTGATTAAAATATAAAGCATTGCCCTTCAATTATTGTTTGCCCCGGGCCCCCAAAAGTGTAAATCCAGCCCTGACCATAGAAATACACCATCGACCGCTTTAATGTGTAAACCACAATTAATGAAATATACCTTTAATTGTGATATAAACTGATTAAAAAAAAAAAAAATGTTTATATCAACTGATCGATAAAAGTATAGGAACATTTTTCAATCGTCGTATTAAAAAATATGCCACTCAAATACATAGGCTTGATAAAGAATTTATTTTTTCAATATTTCACTTCATAATATTGATTTATATACGTATTATTAAATAGCTGTGGTAAAAATATATTTTAGATAATCAAATATTTAGAGTTCACTCAAGCGTATCAAAGTTTTATACCTACATGACTATTGGTAAAATACTTTTTTACTTTTCAAGATAAAACTGATTATCTACATTTTCATTATTGAACTTGGTTATTATTTACCCTTGAATTTGACACCATCTATTAAATTTTTAATGCTCATGTCAGTCAACTAGTATTCGTATGCCAAAGAGTTACATTTTGCTTTATTATTAAAGTGGAGTTAAAATCTGTATTTCTTTTTATGTGAACAACAATCAATCATTCACTTATTCACACATGTAGAACTTTCAATCGTATTGACTCAAATTATTGGTATGTAAATTTTACACTCTAGTTGATAAATATTTCAATATAGTACATTAGTACAATACATTTAATGCTTTATAAAAAATCAAAAAAAATCGTGGTATTTATTTGATTGACACCACAAGTAAAACTTTCATTGGATATAAACTACCATCAAATACTTAGTTACTTTTTACATTTTTTTTTTTTTTTTTTTTTTTATTAAAATTTCGTTTATTTATGAAAATTTACAATCTATACAATAAATGGTACAATAAGTAAATGAGATGAAATAACTAAAAAGAGGCGGTGATAAAATTACAATGAATAGAAGTTTCACATTAGATACTTCTACGTGGAATGTAATTTAGGGAGAGATAGTAATAAACATATTGTTAAGTTTGGTGTGCGTTGAGAAGATTTCTGGGCCATTCACGTTTGAGGCGTCTGGCTGGACAATCCGGAAGAGCATTGGTATGAAGTTGAGCAATGAGGATATTTGAGTGATTTTCCATATTGTAGTGGAGGCGAAGATAATATTTGATAGCTGTTTAATGGTGGGGATTTGGATGTCTTTGTGTTAAGCTACATTTGTGACGTACCAAGTAGCTTTAGCAATCATGCGGAGGCAAATGGTTTGGAAAGATTGTATAGTTCTTGTGTTCGATGGTTTATCGGTACCATAAAGAGCGATTTCGTATGATCAGATAGGTTGCAGTAAGGATTTGTAGAATAGTGGACGGTTGAAGATATACATATTAGATTTCATGAGAGGCCTAAGGATGTGTAGGCGACTATTTAGTTATTTACGTTTAGTTTTGAGGTGGGGGCCCCAGGTGAGCCTTCTGTCAAACAGTATACCGAGATATTTTACTTAATTTGTGTAAGGAATGATTGCGTTCTCAAATGTTATACGAGGACAGTCACCAGGGCGGAGGGAGAAAGTGACATGAGAAGATTTAGAGTCGTTGATCTTAATTTTCCATGATTTGTACCAGTGGGATAAGTTATTCAGATGTTTTTGAAGCAAGCCACTTGCTTGGAAGGGTCTTATCTGGATGAAAGGATTGCGGTGTCGTCAATATATATCCCTATTAAGGTGTTATCCGTTGTAGGAATGTCAGCTGTGAACAATGTGTATAGGAAAGAAACGATGTGGATTCCCTGAGGGACAATGGTCAGAATGTATTGTATACTGGAAAGTGTGGTTTTTAATTTGACTCTGAATGTTCTGTTATTTAGGTTGGATTTTAAAAGTAAATAATAAGGTGCCAGAAAGATTTTTTTATGTTTGAATAATAAGCCGTCGTGCCATACGGTGTTAAAGACTTGAGCTACGTCAAGAAAAAGCCCTGGGCAATATTTTTTTGTTTCAAGAGACATAGCAATGTGGTCCACTATGCAGTGGAGTTGGTGAAAAGTTGCATGTTTGGCTTATAAACCAAATTGAAAGCTGTAAAGGCCATTTTGTTTGAGTGCAATAGTCACAAGTCTCTCGAGAAGAAGTTTTTCAAACATTTTTCCAAACATGGGTAGTAGACTGATTGGTCTATATGATTTAGGCATATCAGATTGTGTGCCAGGTTTAAATATAGTTATAATGAGTGCTTATTTCCAAGTGGTAAGGAAATAAGATAGTCGAAATATAGCATTAAAGATGTAGTTGAGAAAAATGATTGTTTTTGGTGGTAAGTTTTTGACTGTTTTGTTGTTTATGTGATCATGGCCGGGTGACTTATTATTTTTGAGTTTTTTAACTATTGATAGAACTTCACCAAGAGTAATGGGAAAGGCTGGTAGTGCCATGAGCAGAGACAATGAGATGAATTGATTAAGTTGAAGCATGTGAGTAGCATCAGTGGAGATGTTGTGAGCTTTAAATGTATTTGCAAAATGGTTATCCAGAAGATTTGACTTTTCTTGGTCAGTGGTTGCAAGATAGTTGTTTTGATAGTGGAGAGGGGGAATGGTAGATTTATGCTTGAAAAGAGATTTGTTTTTTCTCCAAAGAAACTCGTTTGAGGGTGAAAAAATTGAATATGGGAGGTGTATAGTTGATTTTGATGTTTTTTGAGAATTGACTTCAGTTTGTTGGAAAAATAATTGTACCATTGTTTGTCAATCGGATAGTGAGTTCGTTGCCAAGTGTTTCGAGCCTGACGTTTTTTGAAAGATGAGCTTTCTTATTTCGAGAGTGATAAAACTTTTGGAGTTGTCTTGAGTTATAACTGTGGTGGAAGACATTCGTAGTGTATCTTGAATGTTGTTTGTAAGGGTGTTTATGGCAATGTCTATATCGGTGTTGCCAATCGTTTTCGTTATCGGAGAAGTCCGATGGTAGATTAGAGCCCGTTTGATTAATTAAGGTTTTTGATACAAGTAACGAAGATTATTGTTGTTTTTGTTTTATAGATTTGTTTTGAGAGCCGGTCGGCCGGAGATCAGAACTCATAACGATGTAGATGAGATGAACAGGTAGTAGGCCTTGGGGAGTATAATAGAAATATACATTACCAGTGGTTCGTACCGCGATGAGGTAAACGCCACGGCGAGCACAAATAACTTTGCTATCAAGGAGATGATAAGCGGAGAGAGATAGAAATATACGTGTGCACTGTACGGTGTCGCAACACGAACTGACATTTGCATTAAAAAAAAAAAATAATAACTTTTCGATACAAAAGAGTGCTCGTTAAAATACAAATTATTTGTTAGATTTTTGGAATAAAACAAGAAACCCTACTAAACAAAATTATATTATAATAAATCAGATCAAAAAATTACATTTGAAATAGATTATTATTAAAAAAAAATTTAACCAGACAAACGAAGACACAGGTTATGAAAGTGAACAATTTTTTAAGTAATTTAAACGATTTGTTTGATGTTGCCCATGTCAATGCTATGAATTAAATTAAATTACGAGAAGACAAATAATTTTTGAAAGAACCAAGAGAAAAGGGTAGATAAGTATAGATGTATGCACTTGATAAAATAATTTTTGATTACAGATAAAACGTATAGGAAAATACTGAAAAATAATATCAGGAAAAAAAAGAAAGTGAACGTTTAGAAATTACAAAATATACATTATTATGTATTAGTAATAGCAGTGACAGTGAAAAAAGAACAAATGATAGTAACGAAGAAGTGAAATATGTTTTACGAAAATGTCCTAGGAAATGTCCGAATAATATAATTAATAGAGATGTTGCGTCAGCACAAGATCATATTAAAGTTATTGATCGTAGTGCCACATACATATTAAGAGTTATAGCTGAAACAATTGAATCGTGAATTTCGAAGAGCGCTCGTATCAAAACAATTTTTGGGAAACTAAAAAAACTGATTTTCTATTGAATCATTTTCTTTGTTTTAGTAATTAAAAATAATCATTCATTCATTCATCACAATAGAAAAGATATATGAGCCCTTCTCACTCAAAAAATATCGGTCTATATGTGTAGTAGAAAAAAATATAGCAAAGACTATTTTGATAAAATCTTGAAATGGGTCCTTTTTGAAATTCACGATTCAATTGATTTAAATACTTCTGAAATAATAAACTATTGATTTCCAATATTTATAACTATCTATATATTTTTAATGCGTCACTCAAAATTACAAAATTTCATTAAAACAGTTTTTATGGTAAATAGAAACTGATAGATAGACAACCTGTAAGGTAAGACATCAAAAGAAAAAATAATTTGAGTAGCACCCTAAATTACACGGTGTTTACCAAGTACGCAAAAAACAGTGTTGAAATTATTGGTTTAAATTTAAAAGCGATAAACTATATTATTATTCTGAATTACAGTATAATAATATGAAGTGGAACTGTATTTAAAGACGATTCATTATGCGTATGTATTGGAAACTCACTCAATAACGGACTTATAGACTTCATCCAACATTTATGGTTGAAATACACTTTGATAAACCGTGATAATGTAATGTATGTATATAATATATTACGATTAATTCGATAATCTGATTTTAATGTTATAGAAAGGCGTATAAATTTAACATCATTAATAACATATTTTTTAAAATGATTTCATGGATATTTGATTTAGAATTTTCAAGAAACACGTCAGAACAGATATTGTACATAAATGCCCTACAGGTATTCATTTAATATCTGTATAGTAATATGATCCACGTGTTAAATATTTCGCTCATTGTTTTGAGAGTATCGAACACAAAATCGGTCAAGTGTTGTTAAATCTAATTACTAATTTGGTCTGACGTGCGCGTGAATATTAAATCATGTTAACAATATATTCATCACGATATATACATCAACAATAATGCGTATACCTACAGTATCGTAATGTGCGTGTATTTGAATACGATTGTTTAACGTACAGTTCGTATGTACGGCATTCGCGTTCGTTAATCGTGTGCAGGGACGTCGTCTCAGTCAAAAACTTCCAAAAGGTATTCAACGAAAACTCGCAGAAACGTAAACACGCAGACCGAACGCCACCGGTAGCATTCCAAAATAATCGGACCAGAAGCATGCTGAACTTGTACGCGCTGGTTCATTATTATTTTGATTATTTGCTTAATTTTTTATTTTTCATCGTGTAACGGCGTTAGCCACTCGTCCGCCATGGGGGGTGATGTAACGGTTCAATGAGCAAATGCCGAATAAAACGACTGATGCAAAGAATTGAAAAAAAAGAACGAGGGAAAAATGCTATTAAATTATGTGGTCGAACAACCGTCTGTCTTCTCGCGGTAGGTAAACAATATGAGCTTCGAACATTTGTAATATTTCGCAGCAGCTTTATTTGGCTTTCGCCTACCCGTGCTTCCATCAAACTACCTGCCTTCTCTTGTCCCCCTCGCGGTAGTGCTAAATCTCTAATAAACACCGACGGTCGGTCGTTTTTATTTACAATTCATATATTTTACCGATGTATGTATATACACAGGTAAACGGAGTATGTTTTTTTTTAATTTTACTTTGCCCCAGCGGATCTTCGGTGCAAAGCTTTTGTTTTCGGTAAAAACATATTTTACCGATTAAAAAAACGTACGTACGCGTAAGCGCATTAAACGGGATAAAAAAAAAATTAAATTCTTATAACAATTATGAACGTGTTTCATCGTATCACTCAGAACACTTTTCTTATTATAAATAATTATTCCGTTCACGCCGTGGTTAATTTTATGTTTTACGCTTGTGATCGATTTCGATTTTGAGTATTTTCTTTTCGAACACACGTAGAAGGCAACATTTAAGTGCCGGATAAAACATTACGCGAAATACAGGTTCTTATGTTTTTTTCCGCATTACACAAGACAATACATTTATACGATATAATTTACACTGTACACGGCGAAGAATAATTATTGCACCACATTATTTCGTCGACCACGGTAGTATTCTCATCTGCAAATTTAACGAATCATTGTGGTTACAATCACACATGATCAGTATTATTAACGAAGACGTAATTTTTGTACGAATAAATTACTCCAAATACCACCAATTACTCACTCGCTGATCAATGTACAGCCATAAGTATAATACCGATTCATTTTACATATTAGGAAAATGTATCTATTAATTACTATGTATTAGAGGGGGTTTGAACATTTACCCCTTTACCTCTTTATATCTTACCAAGGCAAATTAATTTAAACCACTCATCTACCTTGGAAAAAATGTTCTGGCTTCGCTTAATTTTCATTATAACTGCTTTAACATTAAAACATGGATCACTAATTATGTTCATATATTTACTATTTTTTCTTTTCTATTTAGCTTTATTAATAAAATATTAAGCTCCACAATTACAGTAAATACAAAGGTTATAAGACAATATAACATACATCATTTCCGGAGTACTATCGATATAAATTTCATAAGGCAATTTAGATTAGTTTATTACAATTATTATAGTTACGAAAGAGATAAGAAAACAATTATATAGAAAATTATTATGAAATGATAATAGTTATTAATATTAGTTTCTAATAGTATTAAATAAGGTAAATGTATATATAGTTGTTATATAGATTTAGTAATGAAAGAGTTAAGAGTAGTCATAGCATCTAATGATGGCTGATAATGGAGTTAAGATTAGAAATGAAATCGAATAGGATATTGGAAATATGAGTGGAAGAAAGATTTACTTCTTTACTTCATTTTTCGTTTGTTCAGCATACGACTTGTCTTTGGGAGAGAGTTGAGTGACTGGAACCTGAACTGTCGGGGCACTTGGAAATAAATTTTTTGAAGTATCATTGTTGGTAGTTTTGAGAGAGGATTGTTTCATATCTTGAAACTTGATGAGTTTTTTGTAAGCAAGGCAGCCCTAATAATTTTCCTTATGAGCTCCGGAACATAAAGCACAATTCGCGGGTAAATTCACGGAACTTTGTACAATCCGCAATGAGATGAAACTCGCTGTATTGACACAGCGAAAGATGTGTCTGAAGTAAGCCTGGTAAAAACGTATGATTGGCATATCATGCATTGAGGAGGAAAGCGGGATTTCTTTGGCTTTTCGACCGTAATTATGGAATTTAATAACTTGCTTAATTTAAAAATATTATGGCTGCATTCAATTGATTCAAGACTCACTGAAAACAGTGAGAGTGGATCTTTTTTAAAACGATTAAGAATTGGGTGAACACTTGGAACAAAACAACCCAATTCCGTTAAAGCAGTAACCTCTACGAGGATCGAATGATGCAGGCAGTGGCGTATCCAGGGGTGGGATTAGGGGGTTATAACCCCCTTCGAAAATGTTTAATGTATGTATATTGTCTATTGATTATAATAAAAATACACAAAATTCAAAAAAAAAATTGAATGTTACATTTTTTAAAACCCCTCCCAAAAAAAATTCTGAATACGCCACTGGATGCAGGTGCCGCATAACCACTTGAGTTGGAAGATTATCGCGTTATGTAAAGACAAATTTGTTTTGCGAGTAACTCCACTGTCTTTTAATGCATTGCGCCATCAGCTGTATTGATTATTACAAAATCTTTATAAGATTTGAAACTGAACCCTTCTGAACCCACAATAGGTGAGAGCACGTTCCTTAGCTTAATGAAATTGAATAGATTTTGGTTTTTTATAAAAATTGGTGGGGACCTGTTTGAGTTCGACTGAACAGTCGCCGGAGTATCTGTATCCAAACCTCGATGAGATGGCAGTTCTGCCACGGGGGAGGGTTGAATACTTCTGGATGAGAGTCCACGGAGAGAGAAGCATATCTATTGGGCGTAACAAAAACTTTCTCTTTCGATTCAGCATGCTTCGTAGGTGACGAAATAGAAGATAACAGGCCTTAGATGTATCTAGACGAGACATAACAGGTTTTATTTATGCGACATAACCATACAAATATCATTTGTATTATGCGTGACGACAAACGTTGCGATAACGCAGGTACGCGAGTACCATACGTTTGCACGCTATGACGGTTATCACGGAACTGAACATTTATTGTTTACCTACTAAATTTTAATTTATCCAACCAAAATGTATTGAGAAGAAAATGTTTTTATCGAAACAGCACCCCGGTAGATTGTAGGTCACCCCTACTAAATGGCTAATAACTAATAACAACTTATGGCTCCTAAACAAGTACAAGTAATCGCAAACCGTGCTCAGTTCGAGCGTAAAAGCATCTCAGAACGATAATCAGTGGCCGACAGTTAAGATATATGCGAATTTTGACTTGGAACTCGCTAACAACTCGAAAACATGTTGGTCATGTTCGTTTGGTACGGAAATAGTTCCGCGTACGGTTCTGTCCAAGTACGCGTAAAACGAATGCGCTTGCGATCAAAACGGAGATGTAAATTGAAAAAAATTTAGGAACATGATTTCACACAATACGGTGAAAATGTACCCTATACAAGGAACCATACTGTTAAACGATCGGATAACGATCATCGGTCGACCACTTCCTCGCGCACGTGTTTTCCGTCCGTTGAATCCAAGATGTTCGTAATCGTTTGCAGGTCTTATTCTAACGGGCAGTACGACCCAAATTGGGTAGTAGGAAAAATCAAAAGAGCTGTTGACTTTATAAATATAGGCACCTTACAAAAATATAATTTTCCTTACAGAATGATTGAATTTCTACTGAGCATTTGAAATTCGTGTAATTTATGAACCCAACCTAGTTCTAATAAGTAATAATTATGTAAGTTTACAATCTTTGCTAATTCGATGATTGATTAACCTATGCAATTTAAATTTAAATAGTAGTATACGTATAACGGAAAAGTTCCGTATTTTTTTTTTAATATTTTACCACGCGATGGTAAAAATTCTAAAATATTAATATACAATTTATTTGGCGAGGAGATAATTATTGTAATCAAAATTGATTTCATAAAACAAAATTTTCAGTGCGTTCGGGCAGTAGGTAAAACTCCTTAGAATAAGCTCTGATCGCATGCAGAACTTTACGTCTGTACTTGTCTTCACTCACTTCTGTACATCCTGTACAACACTGCACATACTTCGATGTTACGTATTACACACCAACGTGCGCGTATTGAACGAGTGCCGCCGTAATAGCAATATTGCGATAATAATTAGAAACCGCAGATCGTGTGTAACCCGTGTGCAACCTATACGGAATGCACAACCCTTCTAGCCGACCTACCCGAATATTATAGTTCGTCGCGAGGCCGCGAATCTTTCTACGTGGTGCCGTGCACCTGCGCGATTACATAATTTATCGTTTGATACGGCTGGAACGGTTATACGCACCTTTTACTTAATCAACATTCGGATGAGTTTCCTAATAAATTTGTCAGACCGTTAAAATTTAAATCCGTTTTGCGAGCATGTGTAATGTTTATTCAGGAAAACCGTGCGTGCACGGTTTACGTCATCCTGACAGATGAAACGTGAAAGCACCAAAACGAAACTTAATTTTTAGCAAACAAACACACATAAACACACACGCCGTGAATTCTATACCGTCGAGCAAATTATGTAATTAGTGTTGAATCGGTTCTTCAGATGATTTATGGACATAAATAGCAAAGGCACATGGTATAGACCAGTGGTGGACAACTGGCGGCCCGCGAGCCTTTTTTTATCTGGCCCGTGCTATTTTTTCAAATCACATCACATATTTTAAAGTTTATCGTCTATCGATATAATAAATGTTTTCTGGTATTAAAAACCGTCTAAATGCAATGTATAATATGTATATGTATAGTTTTGAACCATAGCTGTTTGTACCGAACTATTTAATTACCATATCAGTTTATTCGTATAATTCGTGTTGTGCTGTTAAATTTATTATTTTCGTGTATATAATTGCTAATAAAAATACATATTTTAAATTAATTTTTAATTTTGCTTTCTACGAGTATACTCTGGCCCGCTAGATTTTAATTTTCTTAAAATTAGCCTCTAGTTACTTTGAGAGTTACCCAATTCTGGTATATACTCCGCCGTGTGAAATGAAAAAAAAAAAAACGTTTAATTATAAAATTTCTTATCTAAATCAAACTAGTCTCTTAGGTGCATACGCGTGTACGTGTAATAATGTATTAGGTGTACCTATTTTTATAACGTTTGTATAACGTGAAATTAAGATTTTTATCAAGCACCTCTGAGTAAATATTTAATAATTATAGTTTAAAAACTAATTAACGATTTGCGGGATAAACAATGATTTGATTAGTTTCAAATATCAAATAATAATCTGATAATTATATATAATGTCTAGGGCAGAGGACTTGTAGCATTTGCATATTTGTTTTGTACAACCACAAAAATAGTGAAATATGAAATAAATATGTTTCATGCTTTCACAAAGCTAATCTTGAAATTTTATTTTGCATATAAATGCATATTTCGAGTTTTTTTTGTTTTAAGGGCATATTTCTTCCACTTATACTTTTAGATGTATATTTCAAATAATTTATCATTTTATCAATACTTTTCTACTGAAGTTCTTATTTCATCTAATATACGACCAAAATAATGTCAAATGAAAAAAAAAAATTTAATTTTTGATTATATTTGGTTGTTGACTGTTCGTAGACGCACAATTTTCCTTGTAATACATCTCCAAGACTAGCGATTAGATTAATTTAATTTATAAACAGTAAACACGTAGCTTACATTTTCCGATAGGACATTAACGATTCCATAAACGATACCAAAAATTGTTATTACACTAAATTTTGTCAGTGTTCGTAAATAATTTAATATTATAGTAATTTAGTCTTAGTTAAGCAGTTTGTGTATGTGAGTTTAATCGTAATTCGTGTCAAATTTTTATTTTTGTGTACTGTTTTAACATTAAAGTATCTAAAGATAAACAGTCTTTTATCAATCGGTTTAAATGTTATTCATAGGAATTTGACGTCGATATGTTTTCGACAGACTGTTAAGTCCTATACTGTAAGATTGAGATGTTAAAGAAGGATTTGAAAAATAATTTAATGTTTCTCAATATTTAAATGATTTTATAATTAAATCGCTTTCAAAAAAAAACAAGAGCATATTTTTGGTGTATATTGTAGGGTTTTTGAGTGCATAAGTGCTTGCATATTTAGTATTTTTTTAGAGCTATAAGTCCTCTGCCTTAATAATAACCAACATACGTTTAAAAATATTATTCACCTCAGAGTCTTAAAAATACATTTTTGTAATTCATTCTTTAATATTATATTTTAACTTTTTTTTTATAGGTACTTTTTGATTTAACTACATTTTTTAACTAGAAGTTACATTATAAATAATGTACTAAACGTATAATATATATTAATTTTATTTTATTCTAGCAAGGTTCTAATTTTCATTGTTATAAATTATGAAATGCCTTGTCTTTGAAGCTTCTCTTCTCTGACGCTACATTCTTCAACGAAGCAAAGGACGTACAGTTCATGAATTCTTGGATATCTTCGAATTATTGTTCCTTGGGCGTCTTCTTGATTTCTTCTCAGTTAATTTTCCTTCAAACACGTTGTTGACCTTTATAATGAACTTAATGTACTATAAATAAAAAAAAAACTTTTCCATCAAATAGCTGTCATATTCATTGAAAAAAAAAATAATCATAATAAATAAATAACTCATCATTTTAACCATCGAGTAATGTTAAATAATATTAGTGTTCCAAAATTGCTCAAAACGTCTACTAAATATTCTTTTATATTTGTTGGACTGACTATATAATCGTACAATAATCTGCCCCAGCGAGATTCATAATTAAAATTATAATACTTTCAAATTAATTTAACAAACTGCCTTATCGTTCAGATTGCATAATAATTGCATAACTCGTTGTATTATAATGCAATGATTATTACAACATCTATTGTCATTGTATACATTTTTAAAATTAGTTATTAGTATTACAATTACTGTTCCTTATTTAATGCGAAATAGTAAACTGCGGTAAAATTAACCTTTTTCCAAAATTCCAAAAAAGAAAAAATTTAACATCATACAATCAACGACAAAACCGATAAGATACATTATACAAGCTATGGGAATTCATTGTATTTAGCTACGATATCCTATGTAGGTAAACTTATATACGTATGTCGTTTAATTAATTTTGTTATGTTGCGCCTTGCGTATAAAATGGTCAATTCAAATGTATTTTTAAGTTTTAACGAAACATACTATATATATATATCAGTTCCTTTACTTTTGATAATACTAGTTAGTACATACTTACTAATGTTAGACGTCAGTAGAATTAGTTAAAAGTTTAATATTTAATTTGACATGATAGAATTTACAACAATGTTTAGCCAGAATGGCAAGCAATTAATAGTGTCAAACAATATTAAAGTCATATTTAAATATGAATCAAAAATTAGTGGTAATAAAACATGAGAAGACGAAAGACGCGAAATAACATAATTAATTAAACGATATACGTACACATAGGTATACATAGGTACATTTTATATGGTATATAATATCGTAATTGTATAAAATAAATGTCCGCAGCTTGTACGAGTATAATGTATCTTATCGGTTTTGTCGCAGATTCTACAATTTTTTCTTTCTACAGTTAACACGACGAATTTTATAAAGGGATTAATTTTGCCACAGCTTACATGTAGTCTATTTAATTACTGAATTCGAAATGTTTTTTTTCTGATTAGTTTAGCATGTAATATCAATAATATATACCTAACTTTAAAATGTTTTAAACTAAAAGTATATATTTTTAGAATTTTATATACAACAATTATGGGATCCCCCACATTACTCATTAGGGCTCTTTTCAAGAAATAAAATAAATAAAATGTTGGTCATAAAGTCGTTGTGTCGTATGATGTGTTCTCAGCTAACTTTATTTTTCTTGATTCGATTATCATCATCAGCCGTATTTTTTTCACTTATGCTTTATCTAATACAAGATTTATTTTATTTTCAAACCATTTTGTGTTTTTCATTTTTCTTCATAATTACATCTCCGTTGCTTCAAGTTAACTTCTATCTTTCTTATACATTGTTTACGTTTCATTGCTATATGTCAACACACTCCAAACAAATGTCTTAACGAATGTATAATATACCAATGTTCAGGTGTTTATTTGTCTGAAGTTAATTCTTGTTTTGAAATGCTTGCTTAGGTAATGCTATTCTTCTTCTGATATCTGTTGATGATTTATTATTAGAAATTACGACGATTTTAAGGTTGCAGAATTCTTGGACTTATTGTTGCCGTGTATTGTTTATTTTTATATCAATCATATATGATAATGTAATTTAGTGTGACTTAATTACAGTATTACAGTATTTTTTTCTCTAATATTATAAATTATTATTAACTGTAATAGTAATAGTAATAAATATATAAAAATATAACTTAATATTTATAACTATTATAATACTTCAAATTACTCTATTTGATCTATAATTCTATAATACTATGTTATATTATTATTATATTATATAGATTCGTAGTTTGATCAATCTTCAATTAAAGACATTTCTATTAAGTATTTATTACATACTAACATAATACGTAACATATCCTGAGTGAGGGCTATAACCTCTTAGTCATCCCCAGTTGAAAAGAATATTTTTACACAAATGGTGACTTAAGGTACATTATTGATCCAAACATTATACATTTATAAATGCCGAAAATTATCCTGTGCAAAATATAATTATGGGCACAAGTAAAACCACAAGTCATACATGATATATTTCACCGAAAGTCTCGAATGTAAATATTAGATGTAAATATTAGAGTGATAACATAATTATAATCAGGATATCAGGTTTTTTTATTATTCTTCAGCCATGATGAAATATTGACAATAACAGTATGCGACATTATTCATTGAAGCTTACTCGAATATTATTTTAATAAGGTCAAATATTAAATATTTCTAATTGAATAAATTCATATCATGTAAATTGTCACGAACAATTGGACTTGATATTTACGCATATTAATTCTTTATGCTTAAGAGTTAAACATTTATAAATGGGTTTAGAGAGTAAAACTATTAGCATATAAATTATCGAAATTTGACTTGAATAAGTATAATCATTTGATTAAATACGTAAGTATATAATATAATGTGAATTATTAAATACATATAAAATACACTGCCTTGTAATAACAGCAATGCACAAAAACATAGGATTAAAATATTTTATTAATATTTTTCGTGAGTTCGGTTTCGGTACAATAGGTATTTATATACTTTGAAAATTATAAGGAGATATTTGTAATCGTAAACATATTCCTGTTGACTAATCACAGACAATATATTTCCAAATTTGAGAACATCGAAAATCTCAAAATTATCGGGATTCATAATTACTCATAACATTATTAATACGAGTACGAAAAATACATAACATAATACACTTAAAAATATCGAGTATTTACATAATAGACACTACACTTACTTACGCTTTCTGTATCGATTAAACGAGAGTATAATATTAAAATATGACGCAGATCACCATAACAAACGAGTTTATTAAATTTTAGCAATACGAGTATTGTTTGCAATATTTGTTGTCTGGAGTAAAGTCGAAAACTATTCTTGTTATTGTATGGCATTAAAACGGTATGCATAATATTATGTTGTTCATCAAACGCACACTGGAACCATCGGTCTAAATCAAGTGAATAAATAAATATGATTCGTTATCAAGTGATGAGGTGTATATTTGTTCACCAAAAATCGTATAAATAAACTAATAATCAACGGTCACCGCCGTTCCAGTCGTTCAATCGCAAATACTCTTCAGTTATTTTTCTTATTGGTTCAATTACATTAATGTCAATGTGCTTTATTGGTTCAATTATTCATCTACTGGATTCCGGTTTACTCGCGTCGACACCTTATAAATACTTTTTCTGTTTTGTCATTCAAAGCGTGAACGGTGCAAATACATTTCGAACAGAAAAGAAGAATCTAAATAATTGAACAGTATAATACGGGTGAAACATCCAGAGCCCATACTAATGGTACCAAAACCATTATCTTTTTTATTTTTCTCGTTAAAACGAACTGTCTTTAGTCATCAATGAGATTCGGTCGATTTGACATTAATTCCGCTTCCCTTTTTACCGAATTCCGTGTTTAACCGCCAAGCATTTTTCTCTATTTCAACCACCGTGAAGCCAAATGTGCGTAAACCATAAAAGAAAAAAAAGCGATAAAACAAAATATAAATATGAAATATAGTGTATGCATTATCTGCATGTTATAAAAATACGTCATGTTGTTATATCATATTATTACAGAATACATCGTCGAAACGTATTGATTACTGCGTTCGAATCTACCAAACCGACGTTTTCAGAAATATTCGTGTAAATGCGACATCGTTTTGGTACGAACAACCAGCCGAACAACCGCAACATCTTCTGGAACACAGGAATTCGTTTAACTATTTAAAAATAGATAACGGTCCACATTTTTATGAATATCAAACGGGGTAAATTCAAATCCTAAACGCGTGTACAAAAATAATATAAATAACAATAAAAGTATGGACGACAAAACTTTCAAGACCATTAGAGTAGGAGTTTCGTTTTATAAATGTGTGCAGTGATAAAATTAAATAACATGATTTATAAGAAAGTAAAATAATCAAATTTCCTCGTCGTTTATTATTCGAAATAACAATAATGATAAAAGAAATAAAAAAAAATACTGGAATTCATGTAGATGTCGAACTGAATACAATATTACGGTGAAAAAATGAAAAAATCTAAATTGTTTTCTTGCTCGTGTTTATTTTTATTGTTCCTTTGGTAATGCGACTGCGAAAAAATACCTATTCAGAATACATTTGATTTTTCCCTTTAATCTGTGCCCGTCCCGAAACATTTTTTCTGCGAATTATTTGCAAAACAAATTGTCAAACGTCAAAAGATTCGCACAAAAGCGGTGAATCTTATTTAGCGATAGATTTTTTAAAGCTAGAGACGTGACGTATGAACGAATGCCAAAAAAATATTCGTTCGACACAGCACGTACGTTTTTAGTTATATTTATTTTTCTGTAGCTGCTAATTTCGATTTTCCGTTTGAAAACGTTTACATTTAGACTACTAGTCACGAATATCATATAAATAAAAAATGTAGAGAAAGTAAAAAGCAAAATAAATAAAGTGAGGTGTTCACTATTATTATTATAGATAATGATAAATAGTAAAGAAACTTAATTTTTCTCTCGCACACTTTAAGCGGATTATTTATACTAATTCGGATAAAGGATTCCGTTTAATAATATTAAAATATATTAAAATATAATTGCAGAATGAAGTTTAAAATCTAGATTTTAAACAAATTCTTAAATTTAGAAGGACGAGGATCGTTTTACATCCATAAGTTTCAAATCATGCAAGACAAATTATTTAAAGTTTATGAAACAGAGACGTTATGTGCATTGAAATGCTATATGAGTGTATACATTGTTTTCGTACAAAAATATTATTCAATTTAAATGATTTAATTTTGTAAAAAATTTTTTGATATTTAATCGTATTTGAAATAGCATAGCTAATGTATTTTAATCACAGTCGATTGTATCGAATATTCTAATATCTTGACATAGTTTCAATCAATTGCCTTCGAAATATTCATATACGACTAGCTTGTCCGTGCAATTTCCACTGTATACACACTTACAGATTTGTGTACGTAAACGTAAATGTATTTCTACAAAATTACATTCATTCGATATGTATTAATTAAATTTATTCCGTCTGTTTGAGATCAACTTAACGTGGGTAAATATTTGAAATGTGATTAAATAACACCAAGATTTACTGATTTAAACTTTATGAGTTCACACATTACTATCTTCAAAGTAATCTCTTCGAAAATCAATACTCACCACTTCAACCTTTTACTTTTCCATTTTTAAAAACACCATATTGGTAGGGATCGATGTAAATGAACTTGAGATCATTTACCGTTACTTTGTATAACAATATCAACTATTTAATGGGAAAGAATAACGAAAAATCGCAATCCAGCTGATCATGGAACCGTTGGATTTGAATTTTTCGCTAAGGACTGAAGAATGAGTAATACTAATAGTATTAAATCAAATACTACCATCAAACGAGGGCATTATCATGGTGCAATGTTAAAGAAGGAACCGTTTTTTCTACCCTCTAGCATTTTTCCTTAACCACTAAACAATCGGCAATTTAAAATGAATATCTTATGAAGAAAAATATTCTTTATCTCAATTATATAAATAATATTGTAGACATACATGAAACAGAAATTCCAACACTTCTGACTCTATAATGGTATCTATATATTACATACCTATTCATACCATTGTACTATTTATGATGATATATTTTCGGTAAACACCAGTGGCGTAGCTAGGATTTTCTGAAGGGGGGTGTTAATTATAATTAATAAATATTATATATAATACGTACAAGCAAAAACTTTTATTTAATTAATTAATATGTATACATAATGTCTGTAATAGAGATGTAATGTATATTCAAATTTGGATAGCTTTACCATAAATCATTCGAATATTTGACTATTCGAATATCAGTATTCGATACTCCAATACCTATTATTATTAAACGTTTTGTGTTGCACGAAAACGTAAACGAATAATTTTCGTCACGTATTGTCGCAATCGCGATAATGTTAACCTGTATATATGTAATTAGTATTGTGCATTATTTTATATTTCATATTGTATTATCGATTTACCTATATTCCTATAATAATGTAATATATGATACGGCTCAAGGGGGGTGTCATATCTACCAAACACCCTCCTTGTATACGCCACTGGTGAACACACATAATAGTATTTTACGAATATACTTTTACGTAGAGTCTCGGCCATAATCAAAAGAACAGTAGCTAATGACATATACCAGATGAAATTTGCAATTTAATATACATACACCAAATGTACATATGTATAAGTATTGAAAAACACAGTTTTAATACATTAAATTGATATAATAAAATTATAGCTCGAATAAATATTTGTTTATTTTCAATATACAAATTGTTCTATAATAATGGTTAAATCTTAAAAAGGGATTAAAGTTAATTAGGAGTTTGTGCAGAAGTAAATTTGAATCATACAGAAGAAAATTGTAAGACGGTTTCATGAAAAAAAACATAAATGGTTAAAACATATCACTTCAGACAAAATTGGCAATCTCTGAATAATTCAGTAATAATATATATATTGTGATGTGTGATATTAATTTTTGAAATGTTTGAAATTACTTTTTTTCACAAACATATTTTTAAATCCAAAATTCCTAAGAAAATTGGATAACTACATGAATATTTAAATTTGATTTTAAAACACTTAAAACGTTAATGGAAAATAAAACTTGGACATTTTGTCCGATCGAAAAACTTCAGAAACATTCTATTAAATAAAAATAATCCATTTTTCAAAAATGTTTTTTTAACCTTTTAATTTCCAAACAAAAAGTTTCTAAATTGTTTCCAAGCTTTAAATATAAAATTAATATATAAAAAAAATAAATAAATAAAAGAAATACATTTTGTTTTATACGCATTATTGCTATTTTAATAAAATATTACTTACTTTGAGTATTTTATCTCATTGTGATTTCACAATAATTACTTTAGCTGTTTTATACCTTAATAGTTATAAATTAACGAAAAATAAAATATGTAACGAAATACGGAATATAGAATATTTTTTTTTTTTTACTTAGTACCTAATTAATATATTTTTCATTTAAATTATGAATGGACATCAATTAATGTATAGAAATAATATTTCATATTAGTATTTGAACGATTTTGAAAAAAAATAAGTACAATATCCGTCCCAGAGTTCAATATTTTTATAACTAACTGTAGTAATTTGATTTTATTCTATCGTTGTTATTTTCATAATACATTTTAACAAGCAAATGCCGTTTATCGAATATATACGATATCTACGATGTTGTTTTTCTTTACTCGTGAGTAAACACTTAAAAGGGTAAACCTTAAAACACGTTTGTGTATGATATGCTGATCAAAATCACGTTTCACACTTAAAGTATACTATAGTTTAAAATGTTTAACCTTCTAAGATCATTCATACTCCTCAAATTACCATTTTTACGGATTTGCGTTGTTTAATGTTAAGCTTAAAATAGATTTGGTGCGTGATCAAGTTTTGTATAAATATTATGTTTTAATTTGTGATATAATTTTGTTAGCTGATTTTCACTATATGAAACATTAATTACACACCTTTAAATGTGCGAGTCGTACTATCAAATGAATATTCATTTGACATATGTCACTAAACATTTTGTCTTTTAATCAAATCTATAAATTAATTGTGTGTCATTTGATTTAGTTTTAACAATAATATATTACCTTAATTCTCAACAATTATAATTATAGGTTAATATTTTAATGTATTTTCGATCGAAATTCAACTCGCGTAACCATTAACGTATTGCATAGATTTACAATGGCGTTGTAAGGGCAAGGCGAACTACTATAGGGACGTAAAATCATGTAATATTCTTAATTTTATTTTACCTTCAAAACGAAATTTTTCCATTATGTTTCTTGAAATATGTATATTTTGTCTAATTGTACATTTAATGATTAAACTAATTTTTAAAATAGAACAAGGGAATAAATAAAGGATATTATCGATTAAAATGCCTTAAAATGATAATATAGCAAATTTTCAAAGTTAAAAATTTACATTGTGATAATAACTTATAAATTGTATACTTAAAAAAAATCAGTGAAATTAAAAGTTAACAAAAATATCAACAAATTAAACTTTTAATTGGTTAAAAGACGCTTTCTTCTAAGTTTACCTGGAGCGCCAACGAGTCTTCCTACGCCACTGTTGATCTATTTCACTCACAGTTATGAATAAAGCTTTAGCTAAGTTGTCAGCAACACGTGAAAAATTAATTACGTTTAAATATTAATCGCACAAGTACAAACTGCAAAATTGAAAAGCTGACACCTTTAATATGGTATTGGGAAACAGTTAACGTTTAGTAACAAAATAAAACATTTTTTTTTTTCATTCAGGATGGTAAAATACTAATTACATGTAACAAAAATCATTTGTATTTTAAACAGAAAATATTTTTGATTTGTTTTGTTATTTCGTACAAGCGATATACTCATTCTAGAGAAATAATTATTATATTATTGGTTTAACAATCTGACGCTATGCGCGTCCACACGAACGAATCGTGTAGCTTATACGATGTTTACTATTTTTATTTTATTTTATTTTTCCCCCAACAAACGAGTATTGATGTTATTTCTACAGAATGTTTTTCCTACACTTATGTATACATTTTCAGTTTGTATTTCATCACTTTATTTCAGACCTAAGCTTTCTGATGATTGGGATGGTTGTGCGTCATTGTTATTTGTCCTGCTTTTCTTCGTTTCGCAGGTTTACAAAATATATGTTAGGGTACGTCTCTGACCGATGCGTATGTTTAGTTTTCTGAGTGGTTTGACGAAAAAAAAAAAAAAACTAATGCGAAAGGTCTTCTTATTCTATTTTTTTTTCTAATGATCAACAAACTCGTTTTATGATATGTATGTAATTTTTTTTCATAGTGTAACGGTTATAAATCGATGTGACGTGTATTTCTAACTAACATTTATTGACTAAATAATAAATACAAAGACATAGAAATGTTCACGTGGTTAAAAGCTATGTTATGTTTGATATTTTTTATGGCGTACAACACGTTTCGATACGGTAGACAGCGATGTGCATGTTACACATTTATGTTGTTCAAATAGACGGGAAATCGAAACGAGAATCGAAGAAGATTCGTGGGTTTAAATATGAATCCGTATGGCGTTTCGAACGTAGTGCGAAAAATCTCACAAATGATAATTTATTTTCAAATGAAATTACATGTTCATGTTTGCATTTTGAATAAATAACAATCCGTATTCCATGGCAATATATAATATACAGATCAAACGTTTTACTTGGAGTTATCGATGCATATCTAAAACGCACCGACAAATTTCAACTATATAATGTTCACATTTATTCTGTACCACTCAAATAACTGTTATATTATGTGCATTTCATGAAAGTACTTGGTTATTACTAATAACTAATTACAGTGACACTCTATACGAATTAACACATTCACTTGTATAACTTATACTATAGGCATTCGGTTCATTGAATTTAATATTGTATTCCAAACAGTATACTTATTATACAAAATTGTTTATTTATAACTAAACATTTTTCGTTTGTTTAGTCAATGAAACTTATTTTCAGCGAATAATCTGTTTACGATTAGTGGAAGGCCTATAAATTCAGAGAAATGAAAAGCAAAAAAATTAAAATAGTGGGGGTTAATTTTCCCATTTATATTTTCTCTCTCACGCCCTTGCATCCATTTTGGTTTCCATTAGGGTCCCGTCAAGATTTATCCAACTTGATTTACATAGCAAACGTTAATAGAGCTTACACTCATAAATACCCGCAACAGGAGAAATCCCACTCTTTCGCTACATTAAAACCAGCTAGAATTACTATAAATTAGTATACCAACACAACACGCCATTTTTTGTCAACGTGACTTTTAAAATGTACAACATTTGCGCATTTTAATATGCTTTCGTTTGACTGTGGGAATGTGAAGTTCAAATACAAATCGCATTTTACGGATTAACAGATTACTACATGATTTAAAAGAAGTAATGTGTTTCCGAACAACATGGTCCGATAAAAATCTTGATGAAAATAATAATATTCTCTTCAAAATAACAACTGAACTTATATTAACTGCACATCAAATTCTAATACAAAAACCAGTATTAAATGTCTACCAAAAGTTTCGAATTAAATTCTTTGTGCTAATATTTATTAACACAGAAATTAGAAAAGAAAATAATATTGAATTAAAAATAGATATATAATGTATCTACGTATAACTTTATAAATATTTTTGAGTACCAAGAAAGGTATATAAATATGTCACGGAAAATCCTTTTCAAGATATTTTATATTCATTATTTTTTTTTTTTTTTTTTATATAGAGCATTTTCTTTTTTCAATAAATTTTAAACAAATTGCCCACATTTTTGTTTGTTTGTTAATAAAATGTTAAGCTATAAACATATTCAAAATAATTCAAATTTGTGTTATTCATTTTTTATACAGCATCAGTGTGAAAAATACACTTATGTTTTATAATGGTCTTATTCTTGCTCCATTAAAGCAAGAGATCGAGATGAATATAAATTTAAAGTGATGAATCGTTCTTTCTGATACTAATAAAAACATATGAAATATTTTTTGAACTGCTTTAGAACTTTTTTTATAGATCCAATCATCAAAAGTAAAGTGTATCTATTTGTTACTCGAAAGAAGTAACTGTATTTTCCAATGTTTAAAAAGTATTTCCAAAAAACTACTTTAAGAATTGAAGGAAGGTAGGTGTACCGTATTATATTCATAGATTTTCATTAACTATAGATATTGGTGATAACCGTAATACGAAAGCGATAAAAACTTTTAATCATGTGTTTAAGAAATATTATTTATTTTTTTTTTTTTTAATGTTTTTATTAATTCTAGGCCAGTTATAAAATTTTGATATTTGAAAAGTTTTTCCGGTCTCATTATTAAAATTCGCGAAATTGTACTAACAAAATATCTAAAACTGTATTAAAAGATATATTCTATGGTATAACTTCTAATTATAATTATTTTAAAAGTTACTTGCTTAATAAATAGTTCTTCTTCAAAACTTTTGTGCAACACTATGAAAAAATAAAAATAAAAATTTTGACATCGAAAATTATAAAAACTATTACAAAGAACCCTCGAAAATAAAATCAACCATTTACATTATATTGCATCGAATGTGGTACAAAATTATATTAAAAATTGTGTTTTTAAATGTCACCTCTAAAGTGGAGAATAAAATTATAAATATTTGTTTGGAAAAAAAATATATTGCGCTTTCATAAAAGCGATTTTTGAATATTTGACGTGTAATAAACTAAATTTCGAAAACGGAATAAAACGATGATTATTATTATTAGTGTTATTACAATTGACAGCGTTGCGCTTTGGTATAGCATAGCCGTTGTAGTATTAAAGCATCTGGGCAAATTAATTTAGTAAATTTTGAATACAGGCTCAATAATGTTCGGCTTGGCAACTCCTTGTCTTGATTTAATTTTTAAACGAAATACCACATCTTGCAGTAGGTTTTAGACTTAATTTAAATTCTATATGTCAATTGAGCAATTATTTATTTGTAATAACTCAATGAACTTTGTTAACTTGGTCCGGGAGTGAATAACTTCAATCCTAACGTATATCGCGCATACGACTTCTAATGTTGTTAAAACAGCAAATCGTTGCTTTTGGACCAATGAACGTAGTGTGTCGATATTGCAGGGCATTTATGTTTAAAAATGGAGCTCCTGGATTGTATTGCACAAGCGGTCAAGTCAAATTGACGCCATTGGTACCACCACCAGAGCATTACATCCATTGGTTTCGGAATCGGGCCAGATTCTAAACATTTTTTGACTCATATCCAGCAATACAATAATTTTTTTCAAATTACATAATTTGGTGTAACAGAAGTTATTCAAGATAATTTTATGTCAACTTTCAAGATTTAAGTTCGAATATATCATTTAACAGGTTCCTTATTATCAACGCCGAATAGTGACTACGAATTTTGCAATTTTTTTTGGGAAATTCAGCAAGACAAGTCGATCAGCTTGTCCACACATGGCCAAAAGCTGGCAAATTAATAACATACAAATCGATTGATATCGTTACTAACCAAGATGATTTTGTCAACTATCCAATGGAGTATTTAAATTCGCTGGAATTACCTAGATTACCACCTCATAATCTGCAATTAAAAATCGGATTGGTAATCATTTTGTTGCGAAATATAAACTAGCCACGTCTTTGAAATGGCACCCGACTTGCGATTAAAAAATGAATGAACAACGTTATCGAAGCCACAATTTTGAAAGGGAAGTACAAAGGAGACGTAACGTTTTGATTCCATGGATTCTATTGATTCCGAACGACATGTCATTCGACTTAAACGGTTGCAATTTCCAGTGTGGCTAGCATTTGCAATGTCGATAGATAAATTTCAAGGGCAGTCGCTAAGTGTTTGTAGCATCAATGTTGAAAATCCATGTTTTTCACATGGCCAGTTATATGTTGCCTTTTCCGTGTTGGAATACCAACCAAACTATTTTTATACTCGTAAGAAAAAAAACTAAGAATGTTGTATATCTTAAAGCTTTAGAATAACAAACACTTTTTTTTAAATATACTTTTTTATATTAATTGTACCAATTCGAATTCAATATACATAATAAGACGGGACAGCTAGTTAGAGAATAAAAATAATATTTATGGCTGTAGGATGAATTAAATTAAAAAAAATGTTCTGTCTCCTTACAACTTATTAGTTATAATAGATTAGACAACAATGCTTCTTAATTATTTTATTATTGAGAGTACAATAAAAAAAAATCACTAAAATTAATTTATTTAACTAAGTTCGTTTAGATAACACTTTTGTCTATCTAAAATAATACAACAGATGATTATTTATTCAACTATCAATATAAGATAGAAGATAATTAATTATTTATCTAGATAATTCCCAACACTCGAGGTATGGCAAGAGATGATAAACGGATGTTGTAATGCACGAGCGCGTTACATTTGTTTTTGACAATATTATGCAATTCACATTATAAATTAACATAAAATTATATCTGATTTGCGTCTATGCGTGTTGGTGTGTATGTGTGTTAGCATGTAATGTGTGTGTGTGTGTGTGTGTGTGTGTGTGTGTGTGTGTGTGTGTGTGT